>NC_056750.1:798875090-798878489 GCF_019279795.1 Protopterus annectens
GTGTAATTGGAGTCGTAATGAGCAATCAACACCAATCAACCCACGAAGGGCAATCGGCAGCTGACAACTCTGCATGCAGAATCCCGCAAAACGGGAAAGGGGAGGCATATGAATGCAAAGAAAGTAGGGGATGTAGCAGAATTGCAAAGAGTGAAGAACCGATACAGCACAGCCAAGTAGAGAGGTACCATAACGGCGGCGGTAGACAAAATGCATGATATGCCATGTGCCTGCAGGATGCACTCCAGGCAATAGTAGGTGCAACGTGCAGAAACAGTAAGGTAAGGTGTAAAGCTAAACCAATGCAGGCAAGTGTAATGTAACACCAAAGGCAACAGCGTTGCAGTGCCAACTGTAAAACACGGAAAATAATCCACAGATACGGCCGCACAGACACACCCAATGACATCACCGGGTGTAGAGCACAACAGTATAAAGTGTAAATGCACACAACACACAGCGCGTATTCCCAAACGCTGCACTTTAGGGTGTAAACACACGGGGAACTTTTAAAATGTATATGTTGGTTGCCGCCGTGGCCTTGATGCATCGGCATGTGTCAGAGACAGACGGAGTTGCGGAGGAGGGTGCCGACAACTACCGTAGGCCTCAGAGGAGAAGGAGAGTGTTCAGACCAAGGGTAACCTACCAGGGGCTTCAAGACCTGGAGATAGTAGAGCGTTACAGGATGGACAGGGACACGTTACAGCAAATAGTGGAGCTGTGCCGGCTACGCCTGAGAACAAGAGACAACAGAGGGGAGCCCATCCCAGTGGACACAAAGGTATGTGTAAGCTTGCGAATACTGGCAACAGGTACCTTTCAAAGGCCAACCGGGGATATAATGGGCATCTCACAGGCATCAGCATCCAGGGTACTACACCAGTTTCTGGATGCCATGTTACGACATGCCCATGAGTATATATACTTCCCCAGATCTCAGGAGGAGTTGGCTAGCAATATGCGCCACTTCCACCGTGTGGCACAATACCCGGAGGTACTGGGTGCGATAGACTGTACACACATAGAAATCAAGTCACCACCCAGGGAGCAGGGTAGACGCTACATAAACCGCAAGGGATTCCCCTCCATCAATTGCCAGGTCGTGTGCAATACGCAGGGCATTATCATGGATGTGTGTGCTGGCAGCCCTGGAAGCTACCACGACTCCCATATCTGGCATGCCTCACAGCTGTATCAGGTATTCGCCAGGGGGGACATCACACAAGGTCACCTTGTGGGGGATGCTGGCTATGTACTGGAGCCGTGGATGATGACACCCATCAGAAATGCACACACACACATGCAAGACCACCATAATGAGGCACACGCACAAACCAGAATAATCATAGAGCGTGTGTTTGGGATGTTGAAATCATGGTTCCGCTGCTTGGATACATCCGGTGGAGCCCTGCAGTACTCTCCAGGCACATGTGCCCACATATTCATAGTATGTGCAATGCTACATAATATGATCCTGCGGAAACAGCTGCTGCAGGGACATAATGGTGTAGGGCCACCAAGCCCGCCACAACTGCCAAGGCAAGCACAGGCACAGAACGTTCAGTGCCATGAACACACTGTGCCAGCCCCAGTAGGCAGACGGAGGTGTACCCAATATGCCTATGCCTTGGCAAAGAGGGAACGTATAGCACATACTCTTACAGTGTAGGCCCCATGGACTGACACCTCCCTACCTGCACACACAGTGAAATGGACAGCACACAAACATGGCCACCCGTAATGTGTACCGTATGGGCGGTCCCATGTGTGACTCCAACATAGGTAGCACCCAAACACTGCACATCCAACAGCCAGCGGAGCATGGAACGCCAACACCTCAACCGTACGCGGGTCCTACAGCAGACGGCGTAGCCGTATGCTGCCACATTCGCCGCAAGGTGTATACATATGTGCATACACAGATATGGAGATAGATATCATTACACACGTAGAAATATATGTACACATACACAGATAGAAAGTACAACAGGTAAAACAGGGAATCACAGGGATGCAAGGTGACAGAGAAGTAAGACGCGAAATCTCTACATAGTAAACATAGTGAATGACAACCAGAGTATCCGGGAGGGTGGACAGAACAGGGAACGCCACCCATGGAAAGGTCAACCTACCTAAATGCATATTCGCGAGTCGGGATGATCGCCAGGCCACGGTACAGTAACAGGACATGTGCGGGTAATATTCTTAGGATATGAGGGCGGAGGTAGACACCGCCACTGGTGATGCGGGCAACGTAGGTACTGTGTGCAACCGTCCCTGCGACAGCGGCAGTATGTGTATGTGTGAGGTGAGGGTGTCATGTGTTCCGCTGTGCGAGTGTAATGTGTGTGCCACTGTAAAATGTGTATGTAGGTGACATGTGACAGGCGGAGTGGAATAACATGTGTAGGCGTACAGTATAGGAACCACAGGTGTATGTACAGCAGTACCCACAAAGTAGTACTGAGAGCTCCTCCCTGGCTAGGCGCGTGGCGACGTAAAACGATGCAAAGCAAAAATGTCCCAGAATGTACCACAGGAGTATAGCCAACATGAGATGCAAAGGACGCATGTACAAACCATGACCGTATGTATGGCACCGATATGTTAATTTCAAAACGATACGTCGGCAACATTGCACAGCAATAGTCATGTATCGCGGAAATATGCATGTGCTACCTCGGCACCGATCGTGGCCACGTATTGTCCCGTAAACACCGCTGTGTGTTCTACGAGTGTTAAACAAGCAATTGCCACCCGAATAGGTGGCAACCGGTAGCACACAGGCCGTCCCAAGTACAGGACCACATTGACCGTAAATATCCATGACAAAATGCCAAGGGATAGTTGGCACGTACGAACAGCCGCAGATATACTACCGATGTGACGGAGGAATACATGCAGGAAGCACACATGCAGGCGATACCGACACCAGACGACATCAACAAAACCTACACTCCTAGAACAGACAGGTAACTTGCAGCTCCCCAGGCAGGGATGGAGCACACACACAAGCATACCGTGTATGTATAAATGCAAGGCCCACAACCCGTACCCGTCACCCACATCCGCCGATATACCCCATCGCACATATCAAAGGGATACAAGCAACAATAGCAGCAAAAACATACAGGCAGTCAATGACAGCGGCATAACCGCAACATCTCGCATGGGAAACACTATCAGCAGCGGATGCATACCTGCATCCATTGTGTAAAGGAATACAAGAGCTATGTTACACATCTGAATGCAAAACGCCATCGACAGACGCCGCCAGGACAGGGACACCCACATGTCGAACATAATACCATACCCAACACACACAATCCATGGCAAGCACCACAGCGAAATGTACCTGACGCCACACATAGCGGCTGCAGTCACACATAACATAAC
>NC_056750.1:798898753-799081253 GCF_019279795.1 Protopterus annectens
CATTAGTATGTGTTCCGCAGGTTGCCCATTTGTTCCGCGGTATGGAAGCGAGTGATCCCCATTCTTTCTGGCAGATTGAGTGCTGTGTACACCGGTATTCGCACGGCGGTCTGACTTTGTATGTGGAGTCTCTACTGTAGTCCCTATCTGTATTCCCTGTGTTTGCCTTACTACAGCTGTGTGATTCCACCAGGTTTGCAGTTATGGGTGCCATCTTGGCCGTACATTTGTCCATCCATGGGAACTGCCTAATGGACACTGGTATAGGGCTGTACACATTTCACAGCTGCATTTAGCATTCTCCGGTGGATGATTTGCATTATTAGTGCGGAGTAACGCATATGCCATACCCACATCCCTCACACGGGGCGGGACAATGGATCATCTGCCAATCAACACAGAGACCCATGTCTGCATACCCACGATCCCATGGCTGCAACCCTCGACAGTACCCGTTGCACATCCTCCATGTGTGCGGGAATGGGATGTGGACGCACTTCTATGGACTGGACAATCTGGGGATTTCTGTGCATATCACCTGCATTTCATGGACAGTTATCATCAACCTTGAACACGCTGGTGGTGCATATATGTAGCTGTGCCGTAGTCATGGCTGTCACTTCATCTGGGTCTCCCGATCGCAGCAGGTTGACATTGCGTACGGATAAATTTTTGGGTCCTACAATGGACACCAGTGTGCATATGTAAAGTGTAGAAGTTATTGGACTGTGTCCATCTGGCCAGTGGGTTTGACTGCTGCTGTATGTTCAGCAATCACGAATGTCTGTTTGAGTACCCATATTATGTAGTGCTACGTAAACCGGGCTTTCCGCCACTGAACCCAAATGGTGTAATTCCAATGATGCAGGCTGACAATTGCTTTAACTAATCCGCAGATATCCCATTGGGACATTCCTGCCTCTGTATTGTCAAATTAACACGAACAAAACATGTAGATTCTATTAATTCATTGAAGGATGTTCTTTATATGTGTGTACGCCATAGCTTAAACATCCTATAACGTTTCTAGTTGACGTTGTTGGTGTGCCATTAGTATGTGTTCCGCAGGTCGCCCATTTGTTCCGCGGTATGGAAGCGAGTGATCCCCATTCTCTTGCTGGCAGATTGAGTGCTGTGTACGCCGGTATTCACACGGCGGTCTGACTTTGTATGTGGAGTCTCTACTGTAGTCCCTATCTGTATTCCCTGTGTTTTGCCTTACTACAGCTGTGTGATTCCACCAGGTTTGCAGTTATGGGTGCCATCTTGGCCGTACGTTTGTCCATCCTTGGGAAATGCCTACTGGACACTGGTGTAGGGCTGTACCCATTTCACAGCTGCATGTAGCATTCTCCGGTGGATGATTGTCATTATTGGTGGGGGGTAAGGCATGTTCTATACCCACATCCCTCCCACGGGGCGGGACAACGGATTATCTGCCAAACAACACCGAGCCCCATTTCTGCATACCCACGATCCCATGGCTGCAGCCCTCGACGGTACCCATTATACATTCTTCATGTGTGCGGGACTGAGATGTGGATGCACATCTATGGACACGGCCATATGGGTATTTCTGCCCATATGTTCTGCGTTTCATGGACACCTGTCATCAACCTTAAACATGCTGGTGGTGCATATGTCTAACAGTGCCATAGTCATGGCTGTTACGCCTTCAGCGTCGCTTCCTCCATCACGTTTATCTTGCTTAGGGCTAAATTTTTGGGTCCTACAATGGACACCAATGTGCATATGTAAAGTGCAGAACCTGTTGGACTGTGTCCATCTGGCCAGTGGGTTTGACTGCTGCTGTATGTTCCCCAATCACGGGTGTGTGTTTGACTACACATATTATGTAGTGCTACGACATCCAGGTCTTTCAAACCTGACACTGAATGGTGTACATCCAAAGATGCAGGTTAGCAACTGCTTTACATAATCATCTGAGGTCACAATATGAAATATCCGCCACTGTATTATCAGAATAACACCACCATGACATGTGGATCCTATTAATTCATTGAAGGATGTTCTTTATATGTGGGTACGCCATAGCTTGACCATCCCATAACCTTCCTAGTTGACGTTGGTGGTGTGCCATTACTATGTGTTCCTCAGATCGCCCATTTGTTCCGCAGTATGTAAGTAGGGTTGCCACCTTTTCAAATGGTCAAAGTGGGACATTTTTGGTACAAACCAGATTTTACAGGCTGACACATACCCACAGTCAGTACAAAGGATAGAACTTAACTTTTTTGCCTAAATAAAAGCTTATTATTGTACCATTTTAGTTGATTATTCTGTTTCTTATAACATTTAGGTATTTTAGATACAGAATAACTGTTTTATGCAACTATTACATAAAATATAGGAAACAATTTTGTCCTAAAATCTCAGGACATTTGCCATTTTTATAATGTTTTGTCAGGACACAACTGCCCAAAGAGGGACTGTCCCTCGCAAAGTGGGACAGGTGGTAACCCTATATGTAAGCGAGTGAACCCCATTTTCTTGCTGGCAGATTGAGTGCTGTTCACCGGTATTCGCACACCGGTCTGGCTTTGTATGGGGGGTGTGTACTGTGGTCCCTATCTGTATTTTCTGTGTTATGCCTTACTGCAGCTGTGGAATTACACTGGGTTTGCAGTTATGGGTGGCCATCTTGGTCGTACGTTTGTCCGTCCATGGGAAATGCCTACTGGACACTGGTATAGGGCTGTACACATTTCACAGCTGCATTTAGCATTCTCCGGTGGATGATTTGCATTATTAGTGGGGAGTAATGCATGTGCTATACCCACATACCTCCCACGGGGCGGAACGACGGATTATCTGCCAATCAACACCGAGCCCCATTTCTGCATACCCACGATCCCATGTCTGCAACCCTCGACGGTACCCATTGCACATCCTTCATGTGCGGAATGGGATGTGGACGCACGTCTATGGACTCGGCAACCTGGGGAGTCCTATTCATATGTCCTGCATTTCATGGACACTTGTCATCAACCTTGAACACGCTGGTGGTGCACATATCTAGCTATGCCGTAGTCATGGCTATCAGTTCTTCTGGGTCTCTAGATCGCTGCCTGTTCACATTGCATACGGATAGATTTTTGGGTCCTACAATGGACACCGATGTGCATATGTAAAGTGTAGAACTTATTGGACTGTGTCCATCTGGCCAGTGGGTTTGACTGCTGCTGTATGTTCAGCAATCACGGATGTCTGTTTGAGTACCCATATTATGTAGTGCTGTGTAAACCGGGCTTTCCGCCACTGAACCCAAATGGTGTAATTCCAGTGATGCAGGCTAACAATTGCTTTAACTAATCCCAAATCTGAAAGATGCTATCATCTCCTTTGGTAACAAGTTGAAAACCTTAAAAAGTGTTCAAATGGACAACAACTATTTAAAGAACTGTCTCGACAAGGGAGTCGTCCCCATGGGGTTATGTTTGTTCAAAGTACCCATGGGGATAGTGTTAGATGAAACAAATAAAAGAGAATGTAACAAATTATTTGACAGTTTTGGTTTTTCGTTCATGCGATTTATTATGGAATCAAATGATTGTAGAATTTGCAAACTATTAGATGAGCTAGAGCATTTAAACAATAGTATTACTACTGATTTGTTGTTCAGTGAATTTGAAACGCTGTATGAATCGCAATATAAATGGGTGTCAGGAATGTTAAATAAGCAGTTTGAACGCAAATGTAACAAACTTAAAAGGGATATGGAGCAGTACAAGAAAGGTGAAGCTTATAGATGGGATAAGATGGAGAATAATAATCATTACAATAACAAAAACAAAAACAAATTTAATGATAAAAGGACCCAGTTCTTTCAGGAACATAGACAAAATTTCGGGGACAAGGGGGACAACTATGTAGGTCACTCACACCACAACTACAGGAATAAACTCACAGATAGGAATTTTTTATGGGAAGAACAGGATTGGGACATAGATGTGAGAGGTTACCAGGTCAAGAAAGGGGAGTTTTTGGATGGGAGAGCGACGAGATAGGTAGCAAACACAATTACAACCCTCCCCTGAACATCGGTGAAAAGGAAAAAGAAATATTAAGGATTAATGATGTGACTAGTACCTATGACAATTTTAATATTTATAATTACACCGATGAAGTTATTACTAAAGAGCATTTTACCCTACTATCAAAGGGGATGAAATTTATTCCCCATAGCAGGTTGAATTTAGTTGAAAACATTTTAGACGTAAAAAAATACATCAGGAAACTTAACCTTAGTGTCAAGTTTGATGGATCCAATTTTGTAAATGACAAAGAATTTAGGACTAAGAGTTCCTACACTCCCCCTCTAAACTCACTACTCGATACTTTCGAAAAACTTGTTGTGGGTGACATATATAGGCACAACCAATGTACTGGATCTTTTTACAATAAATTTGAATATAACATCTCTAAGGATGAACATATTTTGTTAAAAAGATTACAAGGAAATAATCACATCCGGATCATGAAACCGGACAAGGGGGGCGGAGTTGTGCTATATCCCAGTGAAAAATATACCAGCAAGATGAACAGTATTTTAATTAATTCAGGTAAATATGAGGCATCTTCACTAAATGAAGTCAATAAAGGATATAGAAAAGTTGATTTACTATTACACGACCTCATATTAGAAGGTAGTATTGATATCGACCTGGAAAAATACCTCAAAGTGGAATATCCTATTATAGGTACGATAGTGGGTATCCCAAAGGTCCATAAGGACCTGGTTGACCCGCCATTTAGACCAATAATATCAGGGAGCTTCTCCAAAACATTCCCGTTTGGGAAAGTTGTTGACAAATGGTTAAAACCGTGTTTGGGGAGCATAACCCATTTAGTGGCGGATTCATGGGACTTTTTAGGTCGATTGGAACCACACATATCTAAGGAAGCTGAATGGTTGGTCACCATTGATGTGGTCGACCTTTTCTCCAGTATCCCCCATGTGGATGGGATGAGAAGGTTTCAGGAAAGTATTCAGGAGTTAGGTCAGACCACTTGGGAGCAAACACTCTTGATCCTGGACTTCATGGAGGTAGTATTAACCCACAATTACTTTTTTTACGAGGGGAAATACTACAGACAATCTAAAGGTGTTGCGATGGGGGCTGCTTGCGCCCCTATATACGCAAACCTTGTGCTGTTCAACTGGGAAAAAGAATACATCCTTAGCTCCAAGTGGATGGAACATATAGGATGTTACTATCGTTTCCTAGACGATATCTTTCTAGTTTGGAAAGAGAGTAAGGGGGAGTTAGACGATTTTTTCAATCACCTTAACTCTTGCAGTGACTACTTAAAATTCACCATCAATATGGATAGAAAGAGTATTTCCTATCTCGATGTGTTGGTCACACTAGAAGAAGGAAATTTTAAGTCTAATATTTTCAGGAAAACCACCTTCAGCAATTCCTATTTACATTTTAACAGTAGTCACCCTTGGGCCCAGAAAAGAAATATAGTAAAAGGGCAGTTTATTCGGGCGGCAAGGATGACATCTGACATTATGGATTTGGATATAGAATTAAGGAAAATAGGTACATTTTTCTTAGAAAGGGGATATCCTGAGGGTATGATCAACGAGCTCAAGACTTATGTTTGGCAACAATGGGGTAAAAGATACACACCCCTCTTAGGAGGGGGAAGATTCACCAAAGTACCCCCTAAGAATAATTATAAAAGTAGCACTGACATGATGAACAAGTTTGGGAAAGCCTGTATCATACAATACGGACCCCACAGTAAGTATATCAAAGGAATTATTCAGAGGAATTGGAAGGTATTAAGAGCAGATAAAAGGATCTGGGACATTGTGGGAGGTGTGCCCCATTTTGTGTACAGGAATGGATTGAATTTAAAGTTCTTATTGGAGAAAAAACAGACCAAAATTGACAATAAGAGGGGAACAACAAAATGTGGCACCTGTTCCCAGTGCCAGTATATAACGGCAGTACAGGATTTAATTTTACAGAATTTTAACAAAACGAAAATTCACTTTTAAAAAGGGAACTGTAGGTCCACAAATCTGATCTATTTGGCTGTTTGCACCCACTGTCCCTGTTTTTATGTAGGGAAGACCACCAGGTGCTTACGCAATAGGATCTACGATCATCAGTACAGCATCAAGAAGCAGGACGAAACTAATGCCTTGTGGAAACATCTAAAATCTAGCAAGGAATGTTCTAACTTTACATTTGGAATTCTTGAATTGGTTAGAGCTAATGTGAGGGGAGGAGACGTTAAAAAAATAGTGAGTGACAAGGAGGTAAGATGGCAGGTAAAATTAAATGCTTCTGTGTACCCTGGCATCAATGAACATGTCTCCATAAAACCTGTTTTGGATAATAACAAATAAGTGTTCCAAATAGTATTGGGACTGTTTTATACATATATTATAACTAAAAGCATCATGCTTCAGTTTTACATCTATGGAAGCTCTTTATGCACTGGCACTTTATTTGCACTGATATACTTTATGTAATTTTTATGTAATTTTTACGTAATTTTCATGTATTTTAGGCATTTGCACTTTAAATCTTTAATGATGTAATGACATGTGACGCAAATTCAAACCATTTTAATGTATTTAATGGAGTAGTAGTGTTATAACAAGTGTTCTGAAGAAGTCCTTAGTGGATGAAAGCGCTTAACTACACGTGTAATATTTTATTCTTGGATTAAACTCTTTGTGAATTGTGCTACAGTGTCGTGCTGGTGCATTTTTCCTATTCTGAGACAGGAGGTGTTTGCTGACTTGTTTTTTCTTTGGTGGACTGTACTCAGGCAGCGTTTATTTATTTATTTAATCCGCAGATATCCCATTGGGACAATCCCGCCTCTGTATTGTCAAATTAACACGTACAAAACATGTAGATCCTATTAAGTCATTGAAGGATGTTCTTTATATGTGTGTACGCCATAGCTTAAACATCCTATAACGTTTCTAGTTGACGTTGTTGGTGTGCCATTAGTATGTGTTCCGCAGGTCGCCCATTTGTTCCGCGGTATGGAAGCGAGTGATCACCATTCTCTTGCTGGCAGATTGAGTGCTGTATACGCCGGTATTCGCACGGTGGTCTGACTTTGTATGTGGAGTCTCTACTGTAGTCCCTATCTGTATTCCTTGTGTTTTGCCTTACTACAGCTGTGTGATTCCACCAGGTTTGCAGTAATGGGTGCCATCTTGGCCATACGTTTGTCCATCCATGGGAACTGCCTAATGGACACTGGTATAGGGCTGTACACATGTCACAGCTGCATTTAGCATTCTCCGGTGGATGATTTGCATTATTAGTGCGGAGTAACACATATGCCATACCCACAACCCTCACACGGGGCGGGACAACGGATCATCTGCCAATCAACTCCGACACCCATTTCTGCATACCCACGATCCCATGGCTGCAACCCTCGACAGTACCCATTGCAAATCCTCCATGTGTGCGGGAATGGGATGTGGACGCACATCTATGGACTTGACAATCTGGGGATTTCTGTGCATATGTCCTGCATTTCATGGACAGTTGTCATCAACCTTGAACATGCTGGTGGTGCATATATGTAGCTGTGCCGTAGTCACGGCTGTCACTTCATCTGGGTCTCCCGATCGCAGCCGGTTGACATTGCGTACGGATACATTTTTGGGTCCTACAATGGACATAAATGTGCATATGTAAAATGTAGAACATGTTGGACTGTGTCCATCTGGCCAGTGGTTGTGACCGCTGCTGTATGTTCCCCAATCGCGGATGTGTGTTTGACTACACATATTATGTTTTGCTACGAAACCCATGTTCTACTACGATTAACCCAAATGGTATTAATGTAATGCTGCAGGTTGGCAACTGCTTTAAGTAATCCTCAGAAGGCCCAGTAGGACATATACGCCACTGTATTGTCAATATAACACAGCCAGAACATGTAGACCCTATTGATTCATTGAAGGATGTTCTTTATAAGTGAGAACGCCAGTGTTTAAACATCCTATGACCTTCCTAGTTGATGTTGTTGGTGTGCCATTGGTATGTGTTCCACTGGTCGCCCATTTGTTCCGCAGTATGGCAGCGAATAATCCCCATGTTGTTGCTGGAAGATCGAGTGCTGTGTACGCCGGTATTCGCACGGCAGTCTGGATTTCTATGGGGAGTGTCTACTGTAGTTTCCATCTGCATTTCCTGTGTTATGCCTTACTGCAGCTGTGTCATTCCACCGGGCTTGCAGGTATGGCTGCCATCCTGGTCGTAGGCCTGTCCATCCATGGGGAATTGCCTACTGGACACTGTTATGGCCTGTACACATTCCACACCTGCATTTAGCATTATCCGGTGGATGCTTTGCATTATTAGTGGGGAGTAGGTCATGTGCTACACCCACATCCCTCCCACGGGGCGGGACAACGGATTATCTGCCAAACAACACCGAGCCCCATTTCTGCATACCCAAGATCCCATGGCTGCAACCCTCGACAGTACCCATTACACATCCTTCATGTGTGCGGGACTGGGATGTGGACGCACATGTATGGACACGTCGATCTGGGGATTTCTGTTCATATGTCCTGCATTTCATGGACACCTGTCATCAACCTTAAACACGCTGGTGGTGCATATGTATAACTGTACCGTAGTCACGGCTATCGCATCATCTGGTGGTCAGAAACGGCTGGATGGAGTTCTGTTAGAAGGTATTTTTGGGTCCTACAATGGACACAAATGTGCATATGTAAAGTTAGATGTTGCTGGACTGTGTCCAACTGGCCAGTGGTTTTGACTGCTGCTGTATGTTCCCCAATCGCGGATGTCTGTTTGACTACCCATTCTACGTGGTGCTACGTAAACCAGGTGTTTTAGAACTGTGAATAAATGGTGTATATCCAAAGATGCAGGTTAGCAACTGCTATAAATAAACCTCAGACGTCCCAATAGGACATATCCGTCACTGTACTTTCAACATAACACCACCGGAACATGTTGATCCCCTATGTATTCATTGAAGCATGTTTTCTTTATAGGTGCGAACGCCATAGTTTACATATCCTAGTTGACGTTGTTGGTGTGCCATTAGTATGTGTTCCACAGGTCACCCATCTGTTCCGCTGTATGGTAGCGAGCGCTCCCCATTTTGTTGCTGGCAGATTGCATGCTGTGTACGCCGGTGTTCGCACGGCGGTCCGACTTTGTATGGGGAATGTCAAGTGTAGTCCCTATGTGTATTACCTGTGTTATGCCTTACTGCGGCTGTGTAATTCCACCGGGTTTGCAGTTATGGGTGCCATCTTGGTCGTACGCTTGTCCATCCATGAGAATTGCCTACTGGACACTGGTATAGGGCTGTACACATTTCACACCTGCATTTAGCATTCTCCGGTGGATGCTTTGCATTATTAGTGGGGAGTAAGGCAGGTGCTACGCCCACATCCCTCCCACGGGGCGGGACAAAGGATTACCTGCCAAACGACACCGAGCCCTGTTTCTACATACCCAGGATCCCTTGACTGCAACAGTCAACAGTACCCATTAGACATCCTTCATGTGTGTGGGACTGTGATGTGGACGCACTTCTATGGACTCGGAACTCTGGGGATTTCTGTGCATATGTGCTGCATTTCATGGACAGCTATCATCAACATTGAACATGCTTGCGGTACATATGTCTAGCTGTGACGTGGTCACGACTATCGGTTCACGTGGGTGACGATGAAGGCTGGCACGCATTCCATATGGGAAAATTTTTGGGTCCTACAATGGACACCAATGTGCATATGTAAAATGTAGAACATGTTGGACTGTGTCCATCTGGCCAGTGGTTGTGACCGCTGCTGTATGTTCCCCAATCGCGGATGTGTGTTTGACTACACATATTATGTTGTGCTACGAAACCCATGTTCTACTACGATTAACCCAAATGGTATTAATGTAATGCTGCAGGTTGGCAACTGCTTTAAGTAATCCTCAGAAGGACCAGTAGGACATATACGCCACTGTATTGTCAATATAACACAGCCAGAACATGTAGACCCTATTGATTCATTGAAGGATGTTCTTTATAAGCGGGAACGCCAGTGTTTAAACATCCTATGACCTTCCTAGTTGACGTTGTTGGTGTGCCATTGGTATGTGTTCCACTGGTCGCCCATTTGTTCCGCAGTATGGCAGCGAATAATCCCCATGTTGTTGCTGGCAGATCGAGTGCTGTGTCCACCGGTATTCGCACGGCAGTCTGGATTTCTATGGGGAGTGTCTACTGTAGTTTCCATCTGCATTTCCTGTGTTATGCCTTACTGCAGCTGTGTAATTCCACCGGGCTTGCAGGTATGGGTGCCATCCTGGTCGTAGGCCTGTCCATCCATGGGGATTGCCTACTGGACACTGTTATGGCCTGTACACATTCCACACCTGCATTTAGCATTATCCGGTGGATGCTTTGCATTATTAGTGGGGAGTAAGGCAGGTGCTACGCCCACATCCCTCCCACGGGGCGGGACAAAGGATTACCTGCCAAACGACACCGAGCCCTGTTTCTACATACCCAGGATCCCTTGACTGCAACAGTCGACAGTACCCATTACACATCCTTCATGTGTGCGGGACTGTGATGTGGACGCACTTCTATGGACTCAGAACTCTGGGGATTTCTGTGCATATGTGCTGCATTTCATGGACAGCTATCATCAACATTGAACACGCTTGCGGTACATATGTCTAGCTGTGACGTGGTCACGACTATCGGTTCACGTGGTTGACGATGAAGGCTGGCACGCATTCCGTATGGGAAAATTTTTGGGTCCTACAATGGACACCAATGTGCATATGTAAAGTGTGGAGCTTGTCGGACTGTGTCCATGTGGCCAGTGGGTTTGACTGCTGCTGTGTGTTCACCAATCGCGGATGTCTGCTTGACTACCCATAGTGTGTAGTGCTACGGAAACCATGTTTTCCGAGACCGGAACAAAATGGTGTACATCCAATGTTGCAGGTTAACAACCACTTTAATTAATCCCCAGAGGTCCCGGTTGGGAAGTATCGCCACTTTATTGTCGGAACGACACCTCCAGACTAGGTAAATCACGGGCACGTTGGCACGGTCTTAACGGCCATTTGCAAATGTAATTAGCAGACACGTGTCAATACATGTATAATAATACATATTGTCATGCCGAAGTTAATGTATGTTATTTGGACAATGGCTTGTGCTATTGACATCCGTTGCTGTAGGTGTTGGCAGTTACCATACACATGGCTTTCTCAAAGGCCGAATTCACAATTCTGAACACTACTGTGGTCTCCTTTAAGGACCCTGAGCCAGTGGTCAACAGTACTGCAGCCACTGCATCACTTACATATGGCGTCTGCCGGTACCTACAGGACTGCATGGATCAGGCATTCCCTTACCCAACTGTGGTTCATTGTACCAATGCCAAGCATCCAGTGTGGTGTACCCCAGCCATACACAAGCTGTACAATGAGAGGAGGTGGCTACTACAAGGCAGAGCAGACACCTTGTGAGGTATGATACCCTTGGTCATTATATGTGTAGAGCTACAGGCTGTCATGACATGGTCCGGGGCACGTTCCACAGATATATCTCCATGGACCTGGCTGACAATCATACAGCCTTCATTTGCTATGCTGGACACCTGGGAGGTCACTCCCACATATGCTCTGACTGGGTTCACGATGATGTGGAGTTTACTCAACATACACACATTGCCAACATACGGGCTGACAGGTTCAGTGAAGACATCTCCACACCCTCCCCCCCACATGAAGAGATGTCTGTACCGGCGGTTTGTGGTCCCCGAATGTTCTGTGACGCACGGATGGAACATGCTCTCTCCAGGGTAGTGAACATAGCATCCATGTGACCAGCTGGTGACCCGACTGTGTATTCCACGATCTCATTGAGGAATTAGACCCACAATTAGGACAGCTGTTTATTTCTAGCCTCACCTCGGGTAACGTACCCGGGTTGTGTCGCACGGCGACTGTAGTCCCACGTCACAGGGCCAATCCCTCCACTGACCCTGGTTATTACTGTCCCATTACCATGAGGAGACCTATCTGCAAAGACATGGGAAGGGATCATACTGTGAGCCGTAGATGAAGGCATAGGGGACCTGCATACTTTGCATCCAACCCGGTTTGGCTTGGTCAGGGGCGGTTCATGCGTTTAAAGCATGGTTGACGTTTTCGGGACAGTCACCGAGGCCATTGATGGGGCCTTGCAGTCCATACAGCCTACCTCGACCTGGCAAAGGCCTTCAACACAATACCCCCCCTCGGGTATCATTGATAAACCCATCGGCTTGGATGTGAACACATACATCGCAGGATGGGTTGTAAACTGGCTGTGTGACACGGCCCACGCGGTCATAGTTGCTGGCAGCATGTCGGACCTACTGCCTGTCGCAGGCGGTGTCCCACAGGGCTCTGCCCTGGGTCCACTCCTCTTCTACATCTACATTTCCACAGTACAGGCACACACAGGGGTGTTATGGGCGACATTGTTTGTAGATGACTGTGAACTGGGTGCCATAGTGGAACGGACATCTGACACAGATATCCTTCAAAGGGGCCTCCCAGATATGCATATCTGCTGTCAGGGACATGGCCTACAGCTAAATGCAAGGTAATGCAAAATCATACCCGTCGAGGAGAACGAGGTCACCCCTGTCCGGCATATGGGTGGCAGTCCACTGAGCGCGGGGGTAATTACCAGGGATCAGGGGACACAGGTTGTCGGTCACCATTCGTTCAACACACACGTTGCTATCGTGGTTCGGTAGGACTTCTACATTGCCCACCTGTTTGTGCAGGGATTCACATCTAGATCAGGGTAGGTCATTGTCTCCTTGTACTCATTACGTGTTACACCTATGATTGAGTACATTGCCCCATTCGGAGGGTATCTGACCCGACACCTACAGCAGCTGGGAAGGCCTCATAGGTTAATTGTCATACAGATGCAGGGTGTCAGGGATTTGTGTAATGCTGGCCCACTGTTAGGACCCCTGCTCCATTCGGTCACATACCTCTTGTTCGGTGTTGACCTGTGCCTGACATACGAGGCCATGTCGACCCATATGTCATGTCTATGCTTCACCTACTGTATCTACATCCCTCGGAACCACAAGGGCAGGTGACGTGAACCTTGACGCGGTCATTTATAGGATGTCTTGGAGTGACACATACGTCACCCAGACACTCACTATGCTGTGGATCTACATCACAGTACATGTGAGGCAGAGATCCTTGCTAGCCTTGTTCGAGGGGGATCTTGTCCGTTGGATGGGGGATTGCAGATATACCCCAGGGATTACATCATTATCACTGCTTGACAGAGATACGGCAATATCATAGGCATTTTATCTCCGGACCGGAAGGTTGGCAAAGGAATCCTAACTATGGACTAGGGTTATGGCTGACCTTGGGTAGATAGCCTACCCTGTACCTATGGACCTATGAACCTATGTTCATAGTTTGTCCCATTTACACTTGTCTATCCCCTATCCTCTTTCTCATGTGTATATTTCTGTGGCACGTGATTGTCCTCTGTATTACCTGCAGGTATGCTGTCTACAGTGCACATACGTCACGGTTGATTACAGTGTATCTGTGTCCCTACCACTGTGATACTGAGGACTACCACACATCCTTCACAACATTACATGCATATGTCCATTCTATTATTCTTTGGCCTATGGGGGGGTGTTAAGGCAACGGTTACACGTGTCCCTGTTTGTGCGCGCGTCATGGTGGTCTTTGACCAGCCTCCGTTGAGGTCGTGGGATGGACGGTAGTGTTGTTGTGTGTTTGGCATGTGTTTTCATTGCCGGTACATCTGTGGGAGGTGTGGTTGACACATGTTCCTCTTTGCAGGACACATCCTGGGGTTTTGTGTCATGCATCTACACTTGGCACGTGCCATATGTCCTGTGCTATTCCCACAGTCGTGTATGCCTTCATGCATTACTACTGCGTGTTACTGGCTGTTTGTATGTGGTACACATGGCGATTGTGGTGGTTGGCTTGGCCTATTCCCATGCTATGACATACACATCTGTCAATTAAGTTGTTAAAATCAGACTGTAACACTCATTAGGCTTTTCAAAATGACAGTCAATAACACAGGAAGCTCAGTTTCACAACGTTTTAATACTGTACACCAGGAGGCAAATAACTATGCAGTACAAGTATAGAGTTTTGTCTGACTCTATACAGGAAGCAGCTTTATGTGTATTGTGTTTACAATCAGCTTTTGCCCACCTTAATGACGTGGTCAGTCACAGGGCATTTACATCACTATAATCCACAATATTCTATTCATACAACGGTGCTAAGGTAATGCTTATTAAATGTTTTCCCATGAGAATAGCACAGCCTTGCAAGGCACCTGGTCAATTAGAATGTCCTTCTGTAAATGTTGCTCTGTCAAGGTTCCAAGCCTGTTTGGATACAATAGTCAGTTCATTTCCTACTAGGTTCCTTTGTCTCTCTGGTGAGCAGCTGTACTCTATCTTCGATAGAGCTCACAAGGCCATCCTCCTCAGTGGAAGGAAGAAAGATATACATGTACATACATTTATCATTCTTTAACCCAGCGGATAATTATTGCTGAATGACATACGCCTGCTGAACTGGTTACTGCCAGGGTCAGAGTTCAATCACACTGCAGCTACGCTTCAGGCAATTACATGCATGATAAGTTCTACTGCCATATTGTAAAATAGAATAAAATGCATTATACACTATTTGCTTCTAAACTAGCACGTCATATATGTTTAGATATATCTTTTTCTAACATTCTCCCTCCTTTTAATGCTTTTATTCTATCCAGAAACATATACAACATTATTTCATTCCCTAGCCTCGTCCTCTCTGGAACTTTTAACTAGGCAAATCATTTGTTTTACATTTCAAAAAGGATTCCATTTGGTATTAACAAATTCTACTCCAGGTCTTGATACATAGTCTCGGTTACAGATACGTCAACAGAGTCCCTAACTAATCCTTTCATACAAGGTATCCCGCAACAGACACATGCTCCCAATATGAGCAAACCAACACAAATGGCAATCAAGATATTCATTATGAGTGAACCCCATCCACCAAATGGTTTCTGGAAATAGTTCGTCAGTGGGTTTGGGCCTGGTTCCGCCATGGCTGATACCTGCTGTATTACCTCTAGGTGGTCGTTGATATCGTGCTTATTATGTGGTATATATGCACAGCAGTCTTCTTTGATAAGCGTGCACGTACCACCTCTCGCCGCCAGGGTGCAGTCAAGAGCCATTACATTTTGTTGCACAACAGTTCTCATTGCATTCAGTTCATCACTCACAAGTTCGAGAGCGGAAACGTCGCATTGCTCATTACTTCGAGAGGTTTTGACAACTTCCTCAGTTCCCTGATTGATTTCACTGCTCCATAAGCTGGGATTATTCCAGCCCAGGATATAACACTATCACTGAAGTCCATAGGAGTCAATTTTCCTTTATCTCTTACAGAAGAATGATCTTTCCAAACAGCTTCGATGTCACCCACTGGATTAGTAGGATTCTCGACTGAGTTCCCTGTTCTTCGAGCTATATCTCTTACATTTCGTATCATACCCAGAGGCAATTCTGCAGTATGTCTTATGGCTGGAACCAGATAACCCAAAAAACAACTGCCGGACCAATTCTCAGGTAACCATTGATATGCTTTTTTCCCCACAAACAAAATAACAATATTCTACTTTACTACTGATGCGGGTTAACTCTGCATGTAACATTTCCCTGTCTATAACAGACAACTGTTTATACAATTCAGGATGTTTCTGCACATCTTTCCACGTTGTTCTCATTAAGCTTAAATACGAATCATAAATCGTGCTACAACTACTACTGTGATCTTTGGCTTTTATATGACATTTGTAAGACACAGTTATGTTACAATTACTCCCACCAACTTGGACTGTATCATGTTTATAAAAACAAACAATTCCTTTTTGTGTAACAGGTAAGTACAGTGCCACTTTGTCCTGTGATCTCACAGAACCTGTATCAAAAGGTAGATATTCACAAGTCTCAATTTATCCCCGAGGGGACAGCAGACATCAAAAGTCCTCCATATGCTGTAGGTATGGCAGTACAAACCCAGCAATTTGAAATGTTCATAGTCTGTACATGCACACGCTTCATGGCTAGGTATGTGTTGGGGTTTGGATGCCAATCTGTGGCCAGTTCATCACGTTTCATTATTTGTATCTGTGTAGTTATATGCAGGAAAGATCCCAGCAAAAGAAAGGTCACCACAAACATGGTTAATAGGTGTATGATCAGTAGGACAGTAAACCAATGTCTTTGGGGTTGCTTTGTATTGTTATACACTCTGCCCCTGGTCATTCTGTCTCTATGGTATATCGGCTACGACATGTAAATCAGACTGGTTATTCTTTACCGGTTTGCAAGGGGTCAGGTGAACCCAGGACAACCTCTCCGCAACCTTTACTGCAGTAGGCGTTGCCAACAGTACCTGGTACAGACCTTCCCACGTTGGACTCGTCCGGTTACTTGTTTGGATAACATTTAACCACACCCAGGATCCTGGAGTCAGCTCTGCATCCGGCTTCATTTGTTCTTTATCTGAAAAAGAGTTTAACTGCAAAACAGTGTTATTGGTTAACAATCCTCTCATGTAACTGGCTAATGAGCCATTGACCCCCAGCTCTGCAGGCATGAGAGCTTTCCACTGTGGCACATAATACGCCATTCCAAATACTACTTCAAAGGGGGTCAAACCCTTTACATTTGGAACTGTTGTCATGCTCAGCAATGCTAGAGGTAGACAGCACATCCAATTCGTCTGGGTGTCACTCATCAACCTCCTCAACTTATTTCTCGAAATCCCATTGTACCTCTCCACCAGTCATGCTGACTGTGGGTGGTACATGCAACGATTCTTCAAGGAAATCCCAAAGAATCACCCAGGTTGCTGGATTGTCTGGTTCACAAAATGTGTTCTATTGTCACTGTAGCTTCTTTCCGGTATGCCAGATCTAGGGATACTTTATTTTACTGGGGCCTTTGCCGCTGTTGCTGCATCCGGATTCCTGGTTGGAAATGCTTCTACCCATTTTGAAAACATATCTATAATCACTAAACAGTATTTCTTCCCTTCACATTTATTCAGCTCTATAAACTCCATACAAATAGTATGGAACGGATATGGTGGTGTAGGGAAACCCTCGCTCGGTTGGAATGCTCCCTGTGCATGATGTTTACTGCAAATATGACACGCTGCACAAAATGTTTGTATGTGGTTCCTAATTCCGTATGTTTGGAATATTCTGTTAACCAACTATACCATCCCCCCTGTTGTGACATGGCTCTGCCCATGGCTCAACAAAGCCGCATATCTAAATAAATTAAACGTTGGCTTTCTCACTTTGGAGATGTACAGTCCGTCTTCAAGGATTGCTCCTCGTCTTACCCACGTCTGCTTTTCTGCTTTCGTAGTTGATGTTTGCATTGTTTCTAACATTTCTAAATCTAGAATCTCTGAGGAATGTCATTCCTCATTCAAAAAGTAAGTTTCTGAGTGTGAGGCTGCTTGTTTTGCAGCTGCATCAGCTCATGCATTACCTTTCGTAATCTTATCCTGTTGCTTTGTATGAGCTGCACATTTACAATTAGCTACTTTAGTAGGTAACTGAATGGAATCTACTAAATTCAAGATCAATTGCGCATGATAAATCGGTTTACCAGTGGATGTTATCATTCCCCTATTCTTCCACTGCTGCGCATTAACATGCACTGTAGAGATAGCATACTGACTATTGGTATATATGTCCACACATCTGTTTTTCGCTAGAGTGCAAGCACGTGTTAAAGCTATCAATTCTGCTGCTTGAGCAGACAAGTTATGCTGCAGGGGTTGGGCTTCTACAATCTCAATATCAGTAACTACTGCATAACCTACTTGATTCTTTCCTGTAGGACCCTTTCTACATGATCCGTACACATAAACTGTCACCTCTGCATTATCTAAGGGTATATCAGTAATATCCTGTCTGGGTAAAGTTATTTGCTCCATTTCCTGTAGGCAACTGTGTGGTGTGCCATACACAGGTGTCGGACGTGACGTTGATGGGTTTAATGTTGTACAACGTTCAATCACCATATGAGGTTGACACAGGAGTATGGTCAAACAGGAAAGATGTCTAGCACGGGTCAGGAATGCTATTTTCTCTTGCAGCTAAATTATTGCAACTGCATGAGGCACTCTCACAATGAGAGGGTGGAATAATACCATTGATGCCGAAGCCTGTACTGCCATGGCTGCTGCAACAACTGCCTGTACACATTGTGGCAATGACCGTGCCACTGGGTCCAACTGCGATGAGTAGTAAGCTATGAGGCGTTGCTTACTTCCATGCTGTTGCGTCATGAATGACGTAATATATCCCTGCTTACAATCTACAGTCTGAAACTTTCTCTTACCCTTTTTACCTGACTGTACTACAAAGACTTCTGCTCCGTCTTCAGCTGTGAAGACCTGCGTCTTCCTTTTCTTCTTACTGTTAAGATGTCTTTCAGCAAGCCTAGCATACTCCAGTACGGCTTGTAGCCTACTCGTTCGGTGATCTATCATATGCTTTGTAATATAGCTACCGATAGGGGCAATGCAACCTTTCGAAAATGCATTTTTCAACTGTTGTTCATATGCACTATCGTTTTTCAGATTTGCAGGAATAGGCATGCCACTATGGTTATTGAAACATTCCAATAATCTACCATAGTATGCATCTACAGTTTCATTATCTTGTTGTATGCACTGATTAATACAGGTCCAATCTGCTCTAGGTTTCCAATTTTCGGTAATTCGGTCCATAAGACCCTTCAACGTGGTGTCTACTTCTGCGTCACTATGTGGGAGTGGTTTAAGTTGCACATCACGAGCATTCCGGACGACACAGAACATGTGCCAGTCTGGACCTATTATTTGTCTAATCACCTTCTCTACTTCTTCCCCATTTAAGTGGTAACTCATTCACATACCTTGTAAATGTTGTATAAACTTTTCATGATTACTTTGTGGATGGGGAATTCCCTCTGTAACTTTCCGGATATCTTCCGGTGTCCACTGTCTATACACTAGGGGAGATGGGTCCTGGCCTTCCTGTCCTGCCTGAGGATTCGGTACGTCAATTAATTGACAGATTTCCTCACTCTGTTCTACTGACTCTCTTCTTAGTTGGGTGTCCCTAGGTGTTTTACGTGTTCGGGATCTAGTTTCAATAGCTTCCCTTACAAATGGTTGTTGTGATACCTCTG
Organism: Protopterus annectens; assembly: GCF_019279795.1. Classification (NCBI taxonomy): domain Eukaryota; kingdom Metazoa; phylum Chordata; order Ceratodontiformes; family Protopteridae; genus Protopterus; species Protopterus annectens. Next base: position 798,918,102 of record NC_056750.1, read on the forward strand.
TTGCTACAGGATAACGTGGGGGGGACTAGCCTGCCCTCCCGCTTCATATCCTGGATGTGGTATCGGAGGGGGTGGAGGGGGAGGGGCCGTCGCTACTACTGTATTATTATTTTCTTTGTCTACGTATGATGCTTTCGCATTTCTAATCTTCTGTTCCCTTCGGTTCACTACCTCAATCCACCTATGTGCTTGAGGGATACCCAAATGTCGCTGTTTTTTCGCCTGAACATCTGCGTCACATTTTAAGTGATTCCAATGTTTCACTAACGATATTTTGTCAAATATACCATCAAAGTCATATTTATTACCCCATTTTGCAAAATATCTCACATTATCTGCTCTCTGCAATTGCATATACTTCGCATCATCCGTCAAAGGCGGATCTCACGATCTCTTAGTGCAGTAATTTCCCATGTCTTCTAAACGACTGTTACGTGACCCTTCTCTTGTACCACATGGTATCTCCTTCCCTGTATCCACTGTAGTGTCTACAATGACTGTTTACTCTGCTCTGTGTTCCCCTGACCTATGTCCAAATGTAAAACTACTTGAATTGGTCTTCGACCTGCTATCACAAATGTTAACAAAAACACAATGTAGCCTGGTCCCTGATCTACAACAGAGACAAAGTGGCAAACTCTCCTTACCTGAGCCTCCCGTTTATGACTGCACGTTTTCTTCTTGGGATCCAGTTTTCCACTTTTCAGCCACAGATCAGAAAGTGGACAGCCTCTTTACACACAACAATTCAGTCGGAGGTCTTTTCACTCAAGAAGAACCATTTAGGCAACTTCTCCTGCGCAGATTTCTTACCACCCATGCACTCTGACCTGCAGCTTACCAAGGGAATTCCGGCTAAGAAGGACCACAATGTCAAATAAGTTGTTAAAATCAGACTGTAGAAATCAGTAGGCTTTTCTAAATGACAGTCAATAACACAGGAAGCTCAGGTTCACAACGTTTTAGTAGTGTACACCGAGGCAAAAAACTATACAGTACAAGTATAAGAGTTTTGTCTGACTCTATACAGGAAGCAATTTGTTTATATAGTGTTTACAATCAGATTTTGCCCACCTTACTGACGTGGTCAGTCACAGGGCATTTCCATCACTATGGTCCTCAATATTCTATTCATACGAGGGTGCTGAGGTAATGCTTTTAAAATGTTTTCCCATGAGAATAACACAGCCTTGCAAGGCACCTGGTCAATTACAGTGTCCTTCTGTAATTGTTGCTCTTTCAAGGACCCTGGACTGTTCGGATACAATAGTCAGTTCATTTCTTAATACATTCCTTTGTCTCTCTGGTAAGGAGTTGTACTCTATCTTCGATACAGCTCACAAGGCCATCCTCCTCAGTGGAAGGGAGGAAGATATACATGTACATACATTTATTTTTCTCTAACCCAGCAGATAATTAACGCTGAAAGACATAAGCCTGCTGAACTGGTTACTGCCAGGGTCAGAGTTCAATCACACTGCAGCTAAGCTTCAGCCAATTACATGCAAGATCATTTCTACTGCCATATTGTAAAGTAGAATACAATGCATTATATACTATTTTGCTTCTAAAATGGCACTTCATATGTGTTTCTATATATATTTTTCTAACAACATCCATCCGGCCATATGCATGTTATTCCGTCCTTTGCCTTGGCCGTGGGTGTTTGGCCGTCCGGCAACGCTACTCTCCACATGTGATGTCCCACCTTCCCCTTCTGTGCCTGTGGCACCCTGTTAGGACGTCCTGTTTGGTAGGCAGATGTTCTGCTATATGTGTTTGACATGTCTGCATAGCTAATCATCGGTACGGTGGTTGAACATCCCGACTTGTCCACATGTGTACAGTTATGTGCACCATGGCGTGTGCAAGCCTATGGGGATTGGGCGGGTCCATACCACATGCGGGATGTACACATTCTGCCGACACATTCACATGCAGCCATTTGCATATCTGTACCTGAGGTGGGTTGTTAACATGTGGGGTACATCTTTGCCCGCGTGGCACTGCCTAAGACAATACTTCTTACTACATTTCAGGTATGCCCATTGTGTGTAGGTGTGTAGCTGCGCATGGCTGCTAGCTGGGTTGGGTGCACGGTCGTACATGGGTGGGGGTTACATGCTATAATGGGGCTATTGTGTATTACATTTGCATGCATGGGTTCTGCTTCTGGATATTACGCTTAGACATACGCCGTCCTGTGTATGCGACGAGCACGTTGCTGGGTTTGGTACATGTTGCTATGTACATGTTTGCCTGTGTTTAGGGTATCTTGGTTCCTTCTTGTTGTTATGTCGACACGGCTACCCGGCTGTGTACTCTCACTACTGCTGGTGACCATTACGGTTGCCACCTTTTCCAATGCCCAAAGTGGGACATCTTTTGTGGAAACCTCGGATTTTGCAGGACAACACATACCCACAGCAAGTAGAGATGACAGAACTTCACTTTTTTTCCAATATATACGCTTATTCTCATAGCATTTGGGTTGCTTATTCTGTTTCTTATGCCATGTATGTGTTTCATATACAAAATATATGTTTTATGCTACTATTAAAGGTATATTGAGGGAATCTTTTTGTCCGGAAATCTCAGGTCATTTGCCATTTTTCGATTTTTGGCGGGACACAACTGTCAAATGAGGGACTGTCCATAGCAAAGTGGGACAATTGGTAACCCTGGTGACCATGCCCATGTCGCTACTCCTATGTCGGTGCGGCACGCTGACATGCTGCGGTACACCTTCTCTGGGTATGCCCACTGACAGTGCATTGCGGGATGAACACGGTATTACGCGTATCCTTTGTTCCTTGGACGGGTACACTTAGGGCTTCGTGGGTTGTGTTTGTTTCTCCGTTTTGTTGGGACGGGTACTATGTTGCATACTCTGCGTGCGTTTCATTCTGCACGGGCCCTGGCTGGTACCATTACTATTACGGGCGGCCTGTGGAAATCAGCACTTTAGGTTGCTCATCGCCTGCCAGCTTAGCCACGCCTCCGGACGCATCCTACTTGGGCTCGCTCACGTAACCTACGCATGTGTCTGTGGTTGCGGCGCGCACTCATTACTATGCATATGGCGCTACTATGCCGACTATCCACTGCACCGCCAGCGCAGGCCTTACACCGGCCTTGCGCCGAGCTTCATGAATCCCGGGGATTGTCTATTGATGAATCTTTGAAAATCGAATGAAAAATTATGGAAGCTAATAACGCAGTCAGTGTTTAACTGTTTGTGTGTATGCCACTCTTTTGATTTTATTTCATCAATCAATTATTATTTATTTTCTGGTTTATGTTGTTTATTTATTTTCATTTTTGAATTTGTTAACCAGGTAAATGAATTGGGTGGCAGACGCTTTTCAGGCATGATCAAGGCACGGTAGTGCATTACACAATTACAGATGTGCGTAACTTAATGTATGACAAAAAGAAATGACAATTTTGACTTTATATAAGCAATGATGACTGCAGTGGTGGTGCTGTGGTAGCATTGTCACCTCACAGTAAAACGTTGTCCTGTTCGATTCTCAGCTAGAGCATCTTCTGTGTGGAGACATGCGTGAGTGGTGCGTACCTTCATTGAAGGTTGTGCGTCAGGGCTGGCAACTCGGCACATAAAAAAAATCTACTGCCAATCATTAGCGGACCGGAGTTCCGCTGTGGCGACCCCTAACCGGGAAAAGCCGATAGACACAACAACAACAACATCATAAGCAATGATGAAATCAAATGACATATTTTGAGTATATATAAACAATTAAACATATTGGTATCATTTCATGATGAGGTTGAAATACGTTTGAGTTATGTGCACCAGTAGATAATTACTTAGAAAATGTAACACTTGATATTTATTTACAGTATATACAATTCTGACAGATGGTCATGGAATCATGCCTGCCTTCATCTCTAAAACATAAGAACTTGGTGGTGTTAAATAGCTGCTCTTTTAATTTACTTTTGGGTACTTTTCCATTAACGGGGCAACAGCTTTTTTCACTCATTAACGGTTTTCTCATAAGGAGAGTTGTCGTGTCAACAGAAGTACAAGTTAAAGAAAATCCAATACTTGAGAAATCTTGGTTCTAACTTTTTTGGGGCACCGATGCCAATTGCCATTATACTTTGGGTGCAGAATAGGTGAGGTACCTCCTAAGGCATAAGTCGTTACACATATTCCTCTGCAGTCTGCACCAACTAAGAATATCTAAATGCTTTTGCACTGAAACGTGATTGGTCTTTATGACTGCATGAAGCAATTGCATTTTAACTCTGTGTTTTTACACCCATGATCAGGGCTGAAAAGGGTCCTATGATCATTCCCAAAGTCCGACCTAACTAAAAATATGTGTGTGTGTGTCTCTCTCAGTTAGTCAGCTAACTTCTCCACTTACTGTCCCTAAATGCTCCTGATTACTTCCGGTCTTGTCCCCGATTCTGGAGGTAAGACAATGACAGCTGCTGTGTGTGGTTTTACATAACACATGACATATGTTATATATTTATACAAACACATTGTTAAGAAGTGTGTGTGTGTGTGTGTGTGTGTGTGTGTGTGTGTGTGTGTGTGTGTGTGTGTGTGTGTGTGTGTGTGTGTATGTATGTATATATACTTCCCGTATGAGAAAACCGATAATGAGGCGAAAACTGCTGTTGCCCTGTTAACGGAAAAATACCTACTTTTGAATAAGCCTAGTGAGCTTTGTTTATCTTCTGCAGGCACTTGATTCATTGTCACTGGAACTAGATTGTAAATGCTCTGTTAAGCAGGTTTATTTTATCTATATCTGTTAGATTTATTGACAAGATCTATGCATATGCAATGGTAACTTTCAAGGGGGGTTTTGCATGATGGATCTCATAACTAATCGGACAAGTAATAGGCACTGAATACTGTCAACAGATAGGGAAAATGGCTGCACAATGTGTGTAAGGGTAGTGCTAATGGAAGAAGACATGTTAGGCTGCTTCCTGGCTGGGGGGGGGTGGGTGGCTACAGAATGCTCCAGTGAAGACAGGCTAGTGTAGTCACATCTGTGAGTCCATGTGCAGGCAGTATACCACTGCAGTGCCACATTTCATACTCACCCAGCATAAGAGGGGGAGTATAGCAGCCACTGCATAGTGCATTGCAGGGGCTATATTCAAAGTGCCAACCCTGTACATCATATAAATGGGAAGGAAATACATAAGAAATTAGGAAAGGACAGAAGAGTAAATAGAGAGAAACACACAAGGATAATCAAAATGTATAGCAGGTGGAGGGGAGGGAAAATGAGTCCCGTTTTCATATATAGAAATGAAGGATAGGCAGAGAATATAGTGAGGGAAAGTTTTTTTTTTCAAAAATATTTTTATTAGTTTTAAAACTTTTACAAAAAAGAAATGAAAATGAATACAAGATAAGGAACTTGTAAGGTACATCAAACCAAGAAAAAGAAGGTAAAGTACATTCTAAATTAATACAAACAGTTAACAACAAGTTTTGATTTATAGACAAGCAGTTATTGTAACAAGTACCTTACTCCTGAACGGGTAAAACATTCACTAGGGTCCCCCAGAAAAAACATAATACAAATAGAAATCTGGCCTCCGAAGAGGAGGATAACTTTAATCAGATAACATACTATTATATAAAGTATAAACTATTAACTATTTTGGGGTACACCACCTAAAGTTATCTATACATTTCCTAAAAACCTATTTACACCATATTTACAATATATTTACATCAATGATGTCAGAGGACCTCTCCAAATAAAATGACATAAGACAATTAGTAAAGTGTAATGTTTACATTATCAAATAATTTTGGACCGTACCTAGTACAAAAAGGATCCAGCTTGGAATGCAAATGTATAAGAAAAAAATGTGCTGGATTTTACTTATTCCGGATTAGATCAAAGAGATTTTCCCAATATTTTTTAAAATAATTCTTTTTCTTTTTGCTATTTGTGCACATTTTGTGCACTGATATATATTTTATTGCCATATCCTTAAAGTTTTCCCATAAAATTGCTGAGGGGTTGATCCAATTTTTAGTAATAAAATATTTAAGGAGAGCACAAACTGAGACAAGAACATGACGGTGAATACCTTTTATTTGAATAGGAACAATATTAAGGATCATAGTTTACCAAGAAAATGTAGTTTTCTCATACCTCATTTTTTCTAATTGAATTCTGAGGGAGCACCAGATTTTATAGATGGTCTTACAACTCCAGAACATGTGTATTATATCAACATGAGGGAGAGTGCAGAAAGGACATGTTAAGTTTTTATTACATCCAAATTTTTGTAAAACAGCTGGGGTGTAGTAAGAGTTATTATTTATCATTAGCTGTGTGTAAATTAGATTTTTGAAGGGGGTCAAGTTTAGTGTATTTCTGATTGCTTCATACTTAGATTTGCTAGAGATTTCATCCTGTATTGAATCCCAGTATTTGGAAAATAAAAGTGAATGACTATGTATAATGGATGACACAAATTTATAAGTATGTGAGATCATTTTGTTTTTTAGGGAGAGTGAATTGATGCTTATTGTGTTAATTGAATATCTTGTTCCATAACTCTGCATTTAAGAAATTTTTGTTTTACAAGTGAGCTGAATTGTCTTAAAATATGGTCATATTTATTAGGAGTCCCAAATAAAGTTTTAACCTCTGCTGCATTTTTTGTACTATAAAAATGCCAGACTGTAGCCTTCTTGATAATAGGAAAGTTAGATAGGTCAATCATTTTATTATTGATTTTTAAATTTGGACTCAGATGTATGGGTTGAAGAATGGGGATTGTATTTTGCAAATTAAGGGAGTTCAAAATGGCTGCTGAGTCTTAAACATATACTTTCTGCTGCTCCTGTTCCAGCTAAGTTTATCCACTCAAAATAACCTGCATTTGGCTTTAAAAGTCAAAAGAAAGGAGTATTTCTGCTAAAATACGTTGAAAGGATTGGATCTACAGCGGCACTTTGGATAAAAAAACTAATTTTAAACCTCACTTTCTTCTAAGTATTTACCTGAACTCATTCTGGGGAAGGCCAAGGCCGCATGGTAATATCTTTCTCTGCATATAACAGTATTTCAAATAAGAGATGGGTACTAAGCAAGAAACCATGGATTCTACAACTACAAAAACTAAACTTTCCTTTTTAATAACCCCTCTCTAGACATTCTGGAAATATTCCTGTCGTTTTTTATCTGTTTTTTCCTCAAATTTATTTTCTTCTGCTTTAAATTACTCCATTTTCTGGGACTTGTGTTGCTTCCTGAGGCCTGGGAAGGCCTACATAACAGCTCCATGAGGGTTTCTTTTGTCTGCTGGGCTGTTTCTACACTCCATATTCCAGAATTCAACTAAAACATTGGCCGATGATGTCACAAGGTCAGAGAGTGTGGGAAAGAAGTAAAGAAGCAAAGCATTACTGGGAAAGTTAAAAAACCCGAAATACATCACGTTTATTAAGAAATGGACTGTATTTTTACAGTTTGGGTTCTGTGTGATGCTGAAAATTTAAGAACATTGAAGGATTTCATTCAGGGCAATGTTAGTAACATTATTATTTAATTTAAAAAGCATAATCTCAGTTTGTGCTATATTTAGTTAAGGAATGTTATATATATATATATCTCTAGTTTATTATAATGCCTGCCAAATAGTAATTGATTAGTATTTAGTTTTATATTGTAGTATTAGTTAAATTGGTAACTAAGTATTAATTTAATTGTGTCTAAAATCTAATGCTGCAGCTAAATAAGTTATCTGTATCTTATAGGGGTGAAGTGTATAGTTATGTGGTCTATAAGCTTTATAAGTCTCGGGTATCTGCAAATGATATCCAAAGCTCAGCTGATTACTTTGTTTGGGTCTATAAATGGTCTTTCTGTTAATTTAGATGCGTGTTTATTTTAGGTATGTGATTTTGATTTTCAATAATAGATTTTAAAATAATATTTATAGATATGCCATTACCCTCGGAATGCCAGATATAGTTACACTTGCCTGCTTATTGTCTGTGATAAGATATAGTATTATTGATTTATAGGGAGTTAGTTCTAAACTAATGTGTACAATCATAATAATATATACCAATCCAACCTGATGCACCTGCAAGCATAACTAATTCCATGTTATGATCTGCTAAAATTATATATATTAAGTCTTTTAGAAAGTATGATTCTTATACTCTTATTAACTATTCTAAGCATCTTTTTGCCTCTAAATGTACATTTTAGATTTATACGTTAGTATTAAATAGTTTTTGGAGTGGTATGAGGGTGTAGTTGTGAATGCTGGGTGACACTTGGACTATCGAGGTTAGTATTTATGTCTCCCTGTTGCATACCTGTAACATTTATTTTATACAAAAATGTTTAACAACAGTATATTTGTATCTTTTACATTTGCAAATAAAATCATATCAGGGAGATGGGTGGTTAGGCACGGGTTGTAAGGTTAGGAGCATGGATGTCAGAACATCAGTTTTGAGTACAGTTTATTTTTTATGCGTTAGAAAAGGACCTATCATTATTTGGACCGTTCCTGGTGAAACTAGTATCTCTGTTGACCCTATTTTGTTTTTATTGTTATTTTTTGAACTTATAGTTAGATGATTAGGGTGAATTCTTGGAATGTAAATGGTCTTCAGGACATTAACAAAAAAGCTGGTTATGCACCTGATTTGTCAAGACAAATCAAACATTATTTTTTTACAAGAGACGCATATGACAAATGACCAATGGGACAATATTAAAAAAAGAAATTGGATTAGATGGATTATATCAGCAGGGAGCAGCCTTGCATCAAGAGGTACAGCTATTTTAATTAAAAAGTCCTTCCCTGGAGAAGTGCGTGATACTAAATTTGATTCGAATGGAAGATGGTGTTTATTCACCTGCTCATACCCACAAGTTAAGTCTCAGATTTTGTTTTTGAATGTGTATAGTCCATGTTCAAACCAACATTTGTTCATCCAGGAAATACATAATCTGCTACTTCCATACCATGATCATTTCTTCATTATTGGTGGCGACTGGAATGCTCTTACTGATCCATCAAATGATAGCTCGAATAAGAACAGAAAACAGCCCACCCAAATAACTGCTTCTATTCAAGATTTGATGAATAGTTTTAATTTAGATGACCCTTTTTTAATATCTGAGATTGACAGGGAGTCTAATGAATTCACTTTCTATTCGGCCTCACATAAGGTTTGGTCTAGGATTGATTATTACCTGATCTCAGATGCTTTCTCGACTAAAATTGCTAATTTTGCTCATGAGGCCAGATCTATATCTGATCATCGAATATATTACTTGGCATTAACCCTAACCAAAAATGCAATTATGACAGTAAGATTTTCACTTGGTCACTAAATAGTAACATTCTGAAAAAAATGACGTTTTGCAGGAGGTTAATGAATATCTAAAACACTTAGAAGCTGAACCATTGCTTTCCAACATCCCTTTAGATATACAATGGGCAGCGGCTAAAGCTGTCATTAGAGGAATACTTATCCAAAAAAACATCTTATTATAAAAAGAAAGAGAGTCTGTACTTTAATAACCTCACAAAAGAGTTTAAAAAAATTGACGCAGAACTGCAAAAAGATTTTTCCCCTGATTTGGAAATTAAACTTCACGGAAATCAGAAGGAAATATATTTCTTCCACCCACAAAACTACTCTTTGATTGAATTAAAGCTTCTACATAGATACTCCGAATGGGCTCAAACTCCATCCAAGACTCTAGCAAGACTAATAAATATCAAAGAAGGACCAAACTATATAAAGGACATAAAATACAAAGGGAAAATCCTGTATAGAAATAGTGACATTGTAAATTCATTTGTAGATATTTACACGGAAATCTACAATCCCAAAACTCAATTCCAAAAAGAACAATACATAGACTTCCTCAATAAGCTTAATGTCCCAAAACTATCTTCCACACAAATTACCCAGTTAAAAGCCCCTATAACACTAAATGAAGTAACTGCAGCTATTAAAAACCTGAAATCTAATAAGGCACCAGGCCCTGATGGATTTCCAGGTGAATTTTACAAAGTTTTCTGCAGTAATCTTACAAAAATCCTACTTAGCATGTATAATCATATCATATCAGAAGGGATTACATACAAGTATATGAATAATTCCAAAACTATTTTCATCCTGAAACCAAACTCTGACAACTCAAACCCTCTTAACTATAGGCCTATCGCCCTTATAAATGTAGATATGAAAATTTTATCTACCATTTTTGCAAATAGAATTCAGAAAGTGATGGCGTCAATTATTTCTCCAGAGCAATTGGGTTTTATAAAGCAAAGACAACTTTTTGATAATACTCTCACTTTGCATACATTATTAATGTTCCTTGAAAAGGATAATCATCCAAGATACGGTTTAACGTTAGATGCAACTAAGGCCTTTGATAATGTGGATCACAACTTCTTATATGTAACAATGGAATACTTTAATTTCCCGGATATGGTCATTAATACTATTAGGATGATGTATAAAAATGCCTCTACTTCCCTTTATATAAATAACACATTATCAGATCCTATTAAAATTACAAATGGCACCAGACAGGGAGTCTGCTATCACCCTATCTTTTTAACTTGTATCTTGAACCTTTTCTTATCTGGATCAAACAGATGACCTATCATCATATCCCAAAAATCTATAACATCAAAATAACGTACTCGGCGTTTGCAGATGACCTTAACATTTACTTTGAGCTTCCTAACACAGTCCTCCAGAAAATTCGAAACTCTATTGATCTCTTTTCTAAAGTTGCTAACTATAAGCTTAACCTCACCAAATCATACTGTTTTCCTTTGAATCCTAAGAAGCATTTAGAATACTACTCCCCCCTTTCTGACATACCTCTTAAATATTCAATAAAGTATCTGGGTATAATCTTCATGCACTCTCATCAAGAACTTATGAAAACTAATCTTTATAAAGTTTGGGATCAAATAAACAATGATCTAACCAGATGGAAAAATATTAACCTTTCACTGATATCAAAATCTGCTGTTATCAAGATGAATATTCTACCTAAAATTCTTTTCCATTTAAACTCTGTTTTTCTTAATATTCAAAAAAAACTTCTTTCTTAAAATGGAGACCACAATTTCTAAATTCTTATGGTTCCCTAAATCAACCAGAATAGCATATAGGAAATTAACTATCCCAAAAGCTAAGGGTGGATTAAGTCTTCCAGATTTCAGTCTTTATTATCAAATAATTACCGCAAGTCGGTTAATAAAAATAGCTAGTTATGATCCGTATGACGAATCTTGGTCTCCAATATGCGTAAAGATCTGGTATAACTACATACGTTTATTCAAAATTAAACCTCAATCTATCCCCTTTCTCACACCTGTTGGTGAATTTAACATTAAGTTTTTGCCTCTTCTAAAAAACAAAATTCTTATTTTTCATGATCTGATAGTGAGGGAAAGTTGGGAAAGTTGTGAATGGGACAGAGGGGAAAAAGCATGCAGCAGGGACAGACAGACAGACAAACACAAAACAAGCGGGGTGCAACACAGTGCAGTGTTACTGCAGAGTTCACTTTTAGATGGTTCAGTTTCAGCAGAACTGCACCTGACAGTCAGATATTCTAACATCAGCCAGATGGGGGCAGTAGAGATACACACACACTCAGAACTTGAGGACATTTAAAAAGAGATAAAAATATACAAAGAGTGGACAAGTTCTGATGCAGATGAATGGGCAAGGAAAAATGGACAGTGAATTATATAAAGGGCAGGGAATACAACTTGATGGGAATAGGTTAGTATCCTTCTATGGCTGAATGGCAGGCTGGCCCAGAGGGATAGACCTACCGGCATCACACACCTGGGTGGCTGATGTTATGGATTTTTTCCCCTTCAATGGCCTGATGGTCAGAGCCTTCAGGTCACACAGCTTTATGAGCCATGCCAGATGGCAGTCCTCATTATAAATGTGGGCATCTATTTGCTACCACACCTCAGCCACCACCTTTGCCGCCTATTGAAAGATGACCACAGAGATCACCACTATCCCCCCGTGTATCTCCTTCAACAAGTGAACATCATTCCTCTGACAAGCCAGTGCGTCATCTACTTCCCCTGGTGCAGACTAAGGTGAATATGGCCACACCTCTCCTACTACACCTGGATCTGCACAAGGATGAGACAATGGGAACAATTTTTGCACACACAGACAGGCAACACAGTATTATTTGTATGTTACAATATCAAAGCAGATAAACCCTGCTGGTGAAAGAGTTGCTCCCACCTTTTATGGCATCCAGACATGTTCAATTCATGCTCCCCCACCTCTGAAAAACAATATGCACTCCTAAACAGATATGTAAACATAACAGAATGAACCAGCACTGGAAAAAATTAAACAAAATGCTTATGATACATCTCTGGCCTTCACTGTTTGGCCTCTGCCTCCAAATCTTGAAGCAGGTCACATTGGTGCTACCTAAGGTCATTCTAGTGATGTTGGCAGTGGTCACTAGAATGGTCACATACAATCCTGGCAGCCTTATGACAGCCGTTCATCTTCCACAATGGCCCATCGTACTTCCTTATCAGGTGGTCTTGGAAGCCCCTTTGCTGGAAGACCAAGAAAATCTTGGTTTCCTTGCACATAATTCTTGAGCTTTGCATTTCACAGCACATGAAGTAGCCATGGCCACTCAGTCAGTTCTGCCTGAGGAACAAAATGATGTGACGAACAAAAAAACAGAAATTTATACACTAATAGCCATCTTGAGCTCTCTATAAAAAAACATACAGGGAAGGCTCTAGCAGAGTTCCTCAAGGCTGGTTGCTGGAGATGCTCCTTTTTGGAAACCACTTCTCTGAAGTCAAGGGCAACATCAAAGGCCTCTGGCTGACCAAATTTACAGATGATTGCAATACAGGTGTAGTAATAGACTTCCCAAGTGATGCAAATACCTTGCAAGAAGGCCTAACACAGACCAAAAACTGGTGCCATGGTCTAAAATTGAATGGCATCAAACGCATAATAGTATCCTTTGGGAAAATGGCTACACCTGGGAACTATCACAATGATAATACATCCCAAACAATAGGGCTAGTAGTTTGGGGAATGAATGTAAACAGTAATCTGGCCTTTGACTATCATGTATCTATGGTAGTAAGGAATTTTTTCAGCGTTTCACAAGCTATAAGCAAGGCTATGGCATCTAGACCTAAGGATGTCATTGTTTCAATATATTCAGCTCTTAGCAGACCATTCATTATAAAGCATCCTTCAGCATGTCCCTAACTAGACACTTGAAACAGGTTGAGAGACCACAGCAGTTTCTCACAAAAAGAATACAGTGAGTAAACAACATGTACTTTACAGACCACCTGAAAGCCTTATTCCCGCACTCAGTCTCTTATAGACCGGGGAGAAGCGATTTATGCCCGGCTTATAAAGCATCCTCTGATTCAGCTCTGATGGACCTGTTGCACTTCAGCAAAACAATCAGCATCAAAATAACATGTTCTAGGAAGCTAAACCTTGTCTGAAACACACACAGCTCATATTGGAGGGATAGGTATGCATCTCAGAGACTGCCCGCTTCTCCTAAACAGGCATCCGTGTGAAACAAACTCCTTCCTTAAACAAATTCAAGTATAACTTGGACCAGTGGATAAGGAACAGGAAATGTACTCTTTATCTTTATCCTGTTCCTATGTCTCTATTAGATATAAGATACCTGTAAATGCTTTGCCTTCCATGCCCAAGCATACCTTTACCCCTTAAAATAAACCCAGGGTATCAGAACTCTTCATATACTTTGGGAAGCATGGCTAGGCTTAAAAAGCACCTGGGGTCATTATCCTATTAATCTCCTATGAACTTATGAATGTATGTAATACTTAAGTACACAGAATAAAATGAGCAATACCTAGCCAGGCTTTTAGACTGGTCATAGTATCCAAACTGCATTATCTGGGCTTGCTAACTTCATTGCTACTGAAATTGATAAAGGCAACCTTACTGCTGCCTTTTGTATAGATTTTTCAAAAGCCATCACTGTTATACGCCATATAATTCTAGTGCACAGACCACAAGCTTTAGGCTGCAAAACCCCAGTCATTACCTGTTGATCAGTTACCTTCTGGACTAGATATCAGTACATGGCCTGGAACTCCGACTATATCTGTAAAGACTTAGACCAAGATAGGAGTACCATATGGCAGTATATTATGTTCATTGCCTTTCATTGTTTTTACTGGTGATAAATCCCAGCACACAAATGAACTGAAATTACTGCAGTATAAGTGCTATGCAATGATCTGTAATGCTTCAGGCATACATTCATTTACTGCTCAACTTCATTTGTCAGTTGGCACATTAATGGTATGGCTGCATGAATCTAAATTAATGGTTAATGAGACAAAAAAGAAACTTATGATGATTGACCAAAAACCAAAATTAGATTGATCCACTACAAAATCTATAAACAGTGCCACAGTTCAGATAGTTCCTCATAATAAGTGCTATTGTGTAACTGTTAATAGTTCCCTCACTTTTAATAAGCACATCAACAACATAATTCATAGCACATGTAAAAGGCTTGAAGACCTATATTCTATAAAGTACTGTTTATCACTGTCCACTAAAAAGGCCGTAGCCAACTCACTGCCAGTATCTAAAGTGCTTTACAGCTTGCCTGCCATTGTCAACCTAAACAGGACATCTTTTCAAACCTGCATACAAGAAGACAGTCCGATTTGCTGCTCAGCCTGTTGAAAGCTCACATACATGCAATATACTTAAGAAACTTGGATGGATGTTATTCTGTAACAGATTGCAATGCATTTACCTTCCTTAACACACAAAATTGTACATCTCCTTGCCTCTCTCCACTCCTGTCAGTCTTCTCAACCAATGTAATTCTGAGATCTGCCAATAAAAAAACTACTATCATGCTTTTTAAGCAATCATGTAAATCTCTTTAAACTGTAAACTTTGTGTACAAACCGTGCTGTCACTTGACTGTCACATTACAGCCATACCATTCGATAACCCAGTTTTCCTTACCACAAACTTTCCCAGTCTTCTTTTCATAACACTGCCTACATTTTTCATTTACTATTTTCTACTTTTCATTAAATGCAGAATTATAAACCTTTTTCTTATCAATCTCCCTTGCTGTACAGTCTTTTTCTTTCTACTTTCAGCTCCATCTGTATCAGTCTATTCAAATGCATTTCAGTACAAGTTTGTCATTGCTGTACTTGGTACGTTTGCAGTTTTGAACTGGTTTTCATATGTTGTAATTGTCTTTTTCTATGTAAATTGTATGTGTATGTTTTTCCCCCTGAGTCTCCTCGGAAAATAGGTTCCAGACAGCAGGGCTAAGCCAGTCACCAAAATGTAAATAAATAAACTGAAATTAAATGATCGAGTAAATAAATAAACTGAAATTAAATGATCGAGTAAATAAATAAACTGAAATTAAATGATCGAGTAAATAAATAAACTGAAATTAAATGATCGAGTAAATAAATAAACTGAAATTAAAGGATCGAGTACCGTAACAAGAATAGCCTGTGGTAGATATCAATCAACCTGTGCAACATGTTGTGGCTTACATGACACTGGGAACACAGGACACTGGTATACATACACTGCACTGATTGGCTGTGGTCTGTGAATGATGTCACAGAGAGGGTTGTCTGCTTTCTGACCACATATTGAAGCATGGCTACAGTCTGTAAATGAATGGGGGGGTGCCTGTAAAGGGCACTAATAGCTGATAAATAGGTACATATATGGATGTTGTAGTCTATGCACACTACAGAAGTTAAGTTTCTCTATTTACTTTTTAAAATTTTTAAAAATTTGATAACCAGGTGGGTTAGCTGGTCCTTGGATCCATTTCAAACACGACTCAAGTGCATGGCACAAATACAGCAATAAGTACACCCTGGAGTTAGACAAAACAACAGTAATAACATTTAGGGTTTTATGGTAATACAATGATTACTAGAACTTAACCACAGCTTATAGTAGCTTGTCGGTTTATCTGCAACTGAGGCCATACCTCTCAACTTCCAAGATTTTTGCAGAATGCCCACCTTTTTTGCCTCAGAATTTTGGTGTGTTACTCATAAGATTCTTGGTTTTCTGGCAAATTACTGGGATGATCTGAAAAATAAAATTCACAAATGTCATACATTTGAGTTTCAGACTTCATATCCTTCAGAAAATGCATTTTAATACATACACTGTTATTCTAACACCTTTCTAAGATTATATGAGCAATATTTAAAATCTGTCCCTATTTTGGGCCTTTGTACCCCTATTATGGCAAGCTTTGTCCAGATTTCTTGGGCTAAGAGGTTGAGCGGTATAACTCAGGTAGTAGCCATTTTAAAACCCCTCTATTCATCATTCTTGACAAAGCTAATTCTTTCTTTTCAGTAAGTGCTGCTTGATTAACTGCTGTCCAACATAACTTCAGAATATCTCCCTAAATACTTCATCCATACAACCTCAGGACCTACTTCAGTAATTTCCCCTTAAGTGTTTGGCAGTGCCCTATAAATGCAGGCACCTTGAGATATCATTTTTCCTATAAAAGCATCTTGAAATTTCACCAATACCTAGCTGCACATAGGGCAATTAGTTTGTGCAGTGACAAGTACTGCTGCCAGAGCTCCAAACCAGATACTCACGTAACACTATGTTCTCATCACAAGTATCTAGTCAGTTAAAAAGAGTCTGTTGCCATGTATATGAACTTTCCCACTATCCACCATTACCATCTTGGTGGATATGGGGATCCTGAGGTAATGTAGAAATTTCCTCATGTTTACTGACAACCACCTAATTCTCAAAAAAACTGATAAGGTATGGGAGAGATGTATTTACATAATGTCATTGGAGGCAAAGCTCTCGCATAAAATCACTCATAATGCCAATCAGGTTGTCAGTAGTACACATGCTGCCCCCATCACACAGAGCATGAAGCAAACACATAGACTCACATATGCATTTAAATGTAATCTTCTTAAACCTCAAGTACCTCGTAGATGAAGCACACATAAAAAAATAGCCCCAGCAGCCTCTAATGTACTCTTTCTAAACAACACACACATCAACACATACAACCACATTTCAGTGGAGCCTCTACTTCTAAGCCAGTAAGGCAATCCACTACACAACCCAACATTATGGTCACTGGAGACTCCATTGTGTGATACACTGATGTCCCTCTCAGGAGACTACATAAGAGAAAGTCACTGTCAATTGCTTATCAGGGGCTAGGATCCACCATATTACGCATGCACTTAGGACTTTGGACCATAAGTATCAGTACAACTCAGTCATAATCCATGTGGGTGTAAATGACCTGAAGCAAACATCCTTAGACTATATGAAGAGACATCATGAAGCTCTCAGAATATGTGTCCCAGGCTGGTATGAGCCTAGCACTGAGCAGCATTCTGCCTTCTCCAAGGATGATTCCACACTATGAACTGAAGATGACTGACTTCAATAATTGGCTTAGTTTCTTGTATCATTCTAAGGGGGTGCAATATTTGACAGGATGGAAGAAGATGGTCCACAGACCACACTGCTTTGTCAGGGATGGTCTGCACCTCTTCCCTCTAGGCTTTTGAATATTAGCTAAAAAACTGTCTTCCCCCATCTTGCCTTTTTAAACAATGCCAAATTGATAATACTTCCAACATAGCAAATTAAAACCAAGAAAATCTAAGTCAATGCAAGGAGTGTAAACAAGAAACTCCACTTTCCACAAGATCTCCTCACCATAGAGAATGCTGACATCTCTACAGTCAATGAGACATGGTTTAAATCCACAGTGAGCACACCAGAAGTGCAAAGTATATTTAGACCAGCTATTGCAAAGAAAGGAACTAAAGGTGGAGGAGTCCTGATTTAAATCAAAAATAAGTATACCTCAAGCCTAACCAAACAGGTCGATTCACTTGAGCTTCTCCACATTCAGATTACCATAGGCAAAATCCCATAACAATTCTTTGCAAGCTATAGATCCCTCTCTATCGCCAAGGAAACCCATAACACATATTTAAGCTTACAGGAAACACTCACCATCTGACCCAGTACCATATTCATGGGTGACATTAATTACCTCACTTTTAATTGGGAATCATATATAACACCAATTGTGCAGGCACAGAGTTTCACGGATTTTGTAAACACAGACTCCCTAGACCAGACTCTCAATATGTGGCATAAACATAGTAGATCTCTTCCTCACTGATATGGGAGAGCACTACATGCCCCCAGTATAATGTCCCCTCTGATGACGTCAGACCACAAAATTGTCTCCTTTGAAGTAAAAGTTAAACCTAGAACCCCAGCTAACACCGGAATGTGATAAACTGGCAAATTTCAAGCCCTGCTAAACCTTGAGAACACTGCTGCCTATGCAGAACTGTTCACAGAAGCCCTATATAATCATGTTAATAGCTGCATAGAGACTGTTGTACCAACCAGGAGTAAATACAGTATTAACTCAAAAAAATAAGCGACTCTGGTGGACTCATAACATCTGTAGGCTGTATAACAGAAGGGAGAAAATCAAGGCAGAAATTAGGAGATGTAGCCCCTTCTTGATAAAAGTACTTTCAACAAAATAAACAAGCAACTCAGAGGTCAATTGAAATGTACCAAAGCCAAATTTGAGGTAACTTTGGCCTCCCAAGTCCAGGTTAACCAGAAGGCATCCTTTACTTTTGTTTTTGCACCTCAAAGGCAATAAACAATTGTGAGCAGATCTCTGCCACCTATACTAATCCAGAAGATTTAGCAAACCAGCTTGAAGACAAATTCAGCTCTAACTTTACCCCCCCAAGCCTCCCCTCAGGAAATACTATCAGTTATAAATCCCCACACTATCACTAGGGAACAGGTCCTCAATGCTCTCCCTAAGGTCAAGAACACTGCATCAATGGGCCCCCGGCAATTTCCCAGAGACTACTAAATAGCATGGAATCACTGTTTTACTGTTGCCTCTAAACAGGCTTCATGCCTCACGGCCATCCTCCCTGTTCACAAATGTGGGTCATCTACAGACCCTGATAACTACAGACCTATAAGTCTTCCTGGTCTCATATGCAAAGCCAAGAGAAGAATTATCATGGAAATGATCAGTAATGACACAGAAAACCTCCAGACACTGGACTCAACCCAGTTTGGTTTTGTCAATGGCAAGGTCACCAAAGCAATGGACAAAGTCAAAACAGTTCACACTGCCTACCTTGACCAGGCCAAGGCATTTGACACAATAGTCCACTCAGACATTTTTGAACAAACTCAAGAGATTAGGTATAAACCCTGATATCACCCAGTGGATAGCGAGTTGACTCACAGGCAGAACCCAGGCAGTTAGGACTGGGGAGTCCACATCTACAAATAGGCCAATCACTAGCAAAATCCCTCAGGGATGAGAACTGTAGCCTCAGTATTGAAGCTGCTCCTTTTTGGCAACTACTTCTCTAAAGTCAAGGTCAACATCAAGGACCTCTAACTGACCAAATTTGTAGATGATTGCAAACTAGGAGCAGTCAGAATTCCCCACCAATGCTAATGTTCTCCAAGAAGGGCTGACACTGGCAAATAACTGGTGACAGAGGCATGGACTAATAAAACTAAATGCTAAAAATGCATAATATTATACTTTGGGAGAGGTCCAAGGGGCCCCCCCCAAAATAGTATCCTTTGGGAAGTCAACCACTTCAGGTAACTATCATATTGACAACATATCCTTATGAGTCAACCCAGTAGTTAGGAAATTGGGGACCACAGAAAGCAGTCTAGCCTTTGACCATCATGTGTCTACTGTAGTAAGGAAACCATTATATGGTGTGCAGCTTATAAATAAAGGTATGGCATCTGGGTCCATGGAGGTCATTGTTCCACTGCACTCAGCTCATCAGACAGGTCACTGATTGTAATGCTCCCTTTGGTATGTACCTAACCAGGCACATCCATCATCTGGAACATCCACAGAGGTACTTCACTAAAAGAATACATGGCATAAATAACACATCCTCTGCAGACTGCCTTAAAGACATATCCCCTGTATTCTCTTTCCTACAGGCTGTTGACAGGAGATCTTTGTTTGGCATAAAAGGTAACATCAGACTGCACTTTGATAGACCTCCTGAAAATCCTCAAAACAAACAGCACCAGCATTATATGCTTTAATGACTTGAATCCTGCCTGTGATATAAATAGAACCTTTGGAGAGACAAGTAAGTATCTCAGAGACTACTCCTTTTCTGTAATAAGCTCCCCGTCCAGTGAAGCAAAGTTCCTCCCGAACGAAATTCACATGCAACTTAGACAGTTGGATGGGGAACAGGAAATGCACCCCTGGTTTGGTACCTCTGTTTTAATGGGCAAAAACAGCATGCAAATGGCGCATCCCCCTGGCCCCTCTGCTTGTAAAGGTTTCCTTGCACAAGCCCCTGCTTATACTTGTCAAGGGTACCAGAACTTGTTAGAGATATGGAATGAATGGCTAGGCTTAAAAAGACCCAAGAAGTCATCAGCTTGGTACACATGACATCTATGAGCATTTGAACCTATCATTTTGTAAATAGCTGTTGCATTTTAAACACAGTTTATGCATTTTATTTATAGCTGAAAAACAATTTTGATACAGTTGATACTTATGTAGTATAAATAAGAATGGTTGGCTATCTGCCTTATAGTAGTAGACGCGAAGAGATAAATTGGTGGACATGGTGAGTACATTACATTAACAGACACATAAATGAAGTGGGGGGCAGAGATACTGATCTCCCATTGCATACTGTAAAAGAATAGGAGTGTGTTTGCCTACAGGTCTGCATGTTCTGGCACAGTAGGCAGGCAACACTTACAAAATGTCGTTTGCTATGAGAATGTAGTGCTACTGCACCCCTCCCACACACGACATGTGCCTCCTGGACAAAGCTGCTGCCAGCAAGCATTATTGAGACCAGGGCAGGCCTTTGGTCAGCTGGTGCCCTAGGCAAAAGGGTTCAACAGTGCCCCCTCCCCCCCCCCACCAACACCGCCCAGTGCCCCTGTCCCGGTCTACCTACACCATCCAGATTACTTTTTTCTTGTTTTATCTCACAGCTTGTCTTACTCTTCAGTTTTTTCTATATTCATTTAACACATTTAAAGAAACCATTTCTTTATTACAAAATAAATAAATAAAATACTAGAAAAGTGCCCCTGCTAGAGTGGCACCCTAGGTGGCTGCCTACTTGACCTATGCTTAAGGCTGGCTATGATTGAGACCAGTTTGGACAGAGAGGGGTACAGGAAAGGAGTGCTGTGGGAGGCCATAGTAGTTTAGTTGGAGTGTTACTGAAAATATATGTCATGCTAAAGACAAGGCAGGGAATACTGTGACAGACAGGTCCTCCACAGGGGGTGCATCATCCACACAGGAGTGTCTCATGGAGGATGAAGAGATTTTGGGGTAACTCTTCAAGCAATGTTAGAGGCCCCATGTATCTTTGGGGTGGCTTATTTGTTGGAGCTGGGCTGGCAGTAAGCACCTGTGTTACAAATTAGAATACACTGAGTTAGTAGTGTCCACTACAGTACAATATAGGACACTGCAGTGCATTTGAAGGACAGACCTGCCAAGGCCCACCTGCATATTTGTCTTTCCAAGCTCCTTTGTTCTGCAACTTCAGCAACATTCATGACAAACTTTGTATGTCAAGACTGATATACCTGTATTTTAATGTGTAGTACTATGTTTACATATGGGATATGATGGCATATGTGAGGAGAAGAAAATGGTATCATGTGCCTTGTTACCATGGCTTCCACTGCCATCATGTTCAGTACAAGATGGCAGCATAGGGCTGATGCCAACAGGACACCTGTGGCTGGCTATCATGGCAATATTCAAGTGGCATGGTCTGACAAGACTGTGGCATTATCTACAACACTATGGGGAAGTCACCTGATTTCAGTGCACCATTTTCATGTTCAGCCTAGACTGAATGTATTTCATGTGAGTGTTTGAAAAAGTGATTCTTTTAAGTTTTGAACAAAACTTAAAAATTTACTAAAGGCTCTTGTAGGCCTCAATGCAGACTGTTATATCATAGTCTGAGTGATCAACTCCTGCAGGATTTGTGATGTTAGTCATAATCATGGGACTCAGAGTTTGAGTTAGGTATCACAGGTGCTTTCTATGACACTTCACTTATTCTGTACTGCAAACCTAATTGTCCATTACAAACCTAACTTGCATGAGCTTTTGAAGCAACCAGACACAATGGAATTGTTTTGCATAGCCTTTAACATTTTGTAGCAAAAGTTTATAGCAAATGAGACTGATGCCACATTTTAATGCAACAGATTTCTCTTTTGACGTATGAAATCACAGTCCAAGTAAAGCAGCTTCCTATCAGAAGTTTGAGCCACGAATATGTGAGTTACAAAACTACAGAAATTTAAGTATCGTTCGCTGTTATACATTTAAAACATTTTTTGCATCCCCTCTCCTTGTATATTCTGATGTTGAGATCACTGTACTTCAAAGAGGGACTATTATGAGGCAACATTTCAGAGTTAGTATACATTTCCCTGTAATCTCACTTAAATTCTTGCATTTCTTAGTATCACAACTGAGCTTCTTTAACATGTATGCAAAATATATTATATGACAAACCTTTTGTCATGACTGGGATCTATTAGAGTTTTCTAAGTTAAAACATTAAAATAATCAAAGGCACAACACAGAAACAAAGTACAGTGCAGTTATGTTTCATTTTTTGACATTGGCTCTAAAGTCCTTCAGACAAGATCTCATTAGCAACATCATCATCTTTTTTTCGGGTTTATATCATTTTATTGACTTGCTATTCGGTGAATAACAATTAATTTAACCCCTATTTAGCGAATGACAAAATCTTTTATATGGTAAGGAAGCACTTGGCCAACACCGCAACTGTGACCTTTTCCTCACCGTAGTGCAATCTTGGAGTTGGTATATATAGTTAGAGGGGGTGTGGGGTTTGCAGCCTCCCACATTGGGGGTGTGGGTGGCAACACTACCCCTACACACACTTAGGTGGGTTTGATTTTGTTTGGTTTCTCTTGTGGTGTACCTTTGGCAGAGTGCTTCCTTACTCTGGGAAAGATTTTGTCATTCGCTGAAATGCCATTCACTAAATAGGGGTTCGATGAATTGCTTTTCGCTGAATAGCAATTTGATAAAATGATATAGACCCCTTTTTCCCATTGTTTTGTCCACTGTTGCTGTTTCTCATGATTCAGAGCCACTCTTTCACCTTCTTCAGCCATCATGCAATCCTGCCATCTGTTGGTTGGATGTCCATATCTCATCTAGCTTGCTTCCCATCTGTCTCCCATCTGCCATCTCTTGGTTGGATGTCCTTATCTCATCTAGCTTGCTTCCCATCTGTCTCCCATCTGCCATCTCTTGGTTGGATGTCCTTATGTCATCTAGCTTGCTTCCCACCTGTCTCCCATATCTGACATGTACTTAAGTAGCTCCCTTCATCCCCTTCCCCAATTTAGAGGCATTTTACCCACATTCTCAGTAAATAAACCAAATCTGGAAAAGGGAAAGACTTGCTTTTGACTGAAAGACTTTATGGCCTCTGATATTTTAATAAGCATTTCAAAGCCAAAGAAGCAAGGCCAATGCCTAGATGTGGCTGCATTTGAGGGCTAGTCACAATTGAGCAGGAAGTTTAGTCTATCTGATGTCTTATAGCATCTGCATGCCCAGCTGACTGAATTCTGATAGCTAATTGGTTGTATTCTGGCATGTTCAAGCTCTTCTGTTGGTTCATATTTCAGGAAGTTACACCATACTAAGTATTCTGACTGGTATAGTTCTGCTTGTGAGTTTTCTTGTCTGATTTTAAAAAGCCACGTTAAAGCAAAATATCTTTCTGCCCTTAATTTAATCTTTGTTGTATCAACAAAAAAATAAATACACTTTGTTGTTTTATGACACAGTGAACACTTCTGATTGTTATAACGAGGGATTGTTTTCTTTCAGCAGTAATTGTAGCAGTATTGTGTGCAGGTAGTACTGTACCTCAACAGTGTTTTAGTATGTAATCCCATCTGTTTTGCCAGCCAGTTTAGTTCAAAAGACATTGGTGGTATAGTGGTGAGCATAGCTGCTTTCCAAGCACTTGCCCTGTGTTAGATTCCAGACCGGTGCAAAAACTCCCCATTTAGACAGTCATCCTGATGGTGCACATGAGAGACAAACATTTGGTGCTAGGGTTGGGGTTTGGTATAATGTTTAAGGTGTTTACCTCACAAACACAAGGCACGTGTTTTGATTCTCACCTTTGGTCACTCTCTGGCTAGGTGTATAATAGTCTACAGACTGACTGCCTTGCATTTATCTAAGGTATACAGAGGTTAAACCTTTTCAGTTAGTCTTCAAATGGGTTTTGCACATTCAGTTTCAGTTAATTAACAACTCAGTCTTATGCCACAAAATCATACTAAAAGGTGTTTCTAACACTTGTATATACATGTATGAACACCAGTATCTGCAATTATAACTATTTATTTATTATTTATTTTATTTTTATTTTACATTTGTTGACCGGGCTAGTCTATCTGGACAAACATCCGTTTTCAGTAGAGGCCCGGGGAGAAAAGCTCCAATTACAAGAAGTAATCAATCATTAACAATAAAAGTATTAAGCAAAATACAATAAGTACAAAGGTGGACTTATGTATAAATTAATGGAAACAAAAAGAAAGCAGAACAACAATTTTTCAGAAAATAGTTGGTTAATAATAAAATTACAAGGTAAGCAACATTCAGCAGTTAGGTACAAAAAAATTCAAGATGTGATAACATGGTGGAGGGAAGAAGAAAAAAAATGTTAGAGACATTCTCAAAGATAAGACTGTCAAAAGTTAAAAAAAAAAAAAAATTGTTTAGAGGGACAGTTGGGCAAGGGGGGGAAGTTGGGAGTAGTGGAGAAGTAATTTCAGTCAGGATTAGCACAAGGACACAGCCATTGAGTTTTAAGATGTTCTTTGATATGTCTTTTGAAAAGGGATGTAGAGTCTATGTTTGTAATTTCCTGAGGTAGTTGATTCCAGATTTTCCCGACAGAATTTGAAAATAATGAGTCCCCAGCTTTATTCTTTGATTTGGTTAAGGCTACAAGGAGTTTATTAGCTGAGCGTAGTGTGGCTAGGTTTTTATAAGGTGAAATCAGTTTTGTAAGGCTAGGGGTAGCATCAGGATAGTAAAGGGTCTTATGAATGATAATTAATTGTTGATAGAGTAAGTGGTTGTTGAGTTCTAACCAATCTAGTTGCTTGAGGTTAAGACAATGGTGGGTTCTAAAAGGAGTAGCAGTAATGAATCTAGTAATACTATTGTAACAGGTAGAAAGTTTGGTGATGTTATTTTTAGACAAGTTTGTATATATAGCAGAGGCATAGAAAAGGGTGGAGATCAGGCGGGTCTGGGCCACTGTTTTTCTAGCAGTTGGGGTAAGAAAGAGTTTAATTCTGTAGAGAGTACCGATTTTTTTGTTAACTGATTTAATGGTGTTGTTAATGTGGTCATCAAAATTAAGTTGGTTGTCAATAGTTACACCTAATAGGCGAGTGGTCATATCTGGACTAATACAGGTAGCGTTGTTAGAGGAGATAGTGAAGAAAGGTGTTGGTGATTTGTGTGTAGGGGTAAAGAGAAGAAGTTTTGTTTTTTTGGGATTAAGAAGGAGGGAGTGTTCCATTAACCATTTTTCTACATTATGGAAGACTGTTTGGGTGAGGGACTGGAGGGAGGAAACATTATTAGCAGCACAGATTAGAGTTGAGTCATCAGCATATTGAATGCAGGTGGCTTGGGGTATATTCAGATAAAGGTCAAATAACTACATTGGTTAATTTATTTAATTTTAGTAGATGGGTAGGAGAGATGTCACTACTTGTCGACATGAGAGATTGTCAATTTGTGCTATACGCTGCTCAGAATTATTTGGCTGTAGCACACAGTCTGGTGTTTCCCTTTGCTCATTTATTTATTTTACATTTGTTGACCGGGATAGTCCGACTGGATATATGTCTATTTTCAGCGGAGACCCAGGGAGAAAAGTTCCACATACCAAAAAGGAGACAGTACATACATCACTGAGTGATAAACTCAGGCAGACATGTTTAGAAAAATATAGACAAAGAATACAGGCAGATATCAATGTACACAATGTGCTGACTTACATGTGATTGGCAAAGACGTATCAGAAAATGTGAACAGAATACAATCAGATCTCATAATTCACAATGCTTAGACATTCAAATGCTATGAGGCATAGATACTTGGCTAAACAGCAGGTTGGGTATCAAGACATGTATTAGTGAAGTTGTTAGTCAGGTTTAGAACAAGAGCACAGCCAATGAGACGTGAGGTATTTTTTTGAGTTCTCTTTTAAATAGGGGTAGTTAGGTTACCTTGGTAATGGTAGTAGGGAGTATATTCCAGATTTTACCGGTTGAGTTGGCAAATATAGCATCGCCTGCAGAGTTGTTGGATTTTTGGTTCAGTATCATTAGTTTATCAGCTGAGCGTAATGGCCTGGGGGCACTATGAGGAGTGAGAATATTTTTGAGGGCAAGGGTGTTAGGTTGATGGAGTACATCTGTTGGTTACATCTCATGGTGACACAACAATGGAATTAGTATATACAGACGTTCAAGGGTGAGAAAGGTGCAGCCCCCCATGTAAAAGCATTTGCTAATCGGGGGGAGTCTACATAGCAGCAAAATAAGCTGGTATCAAATTATATTTGTTTCAGATTATTTCAGCACTTTAGATACAAAAATAGTGACAGATGTAAGCGGCTAACAGCACCATATAAAAGTGACCTACCAAGCTTAACATATGAGCTTGTTTTAAATGCGTGACTACAAAACTATTGATATATAAAATAATAGTGGTTTAATGACAGAGAGAAAGATTATTTACATTTCCTTGTATTTTTGGATAAAAACATAGAGAAGCTGAGACTTTTATATGTATAGAACATGCCTCAGTAACTCAACAGGTAGCACGCTTGTTATTGGTGCTGGAGGTGCAGAAGGCTGTGGGTTTTATTACCACATGATGTAGATAGAGTAATTTCCCAGTTCTGATACTGCAGTACTGAATAAGGTGGGTGTTGCACTCCTGAGTGTGCCATCCTTTGTATGAGACATTAAACTGAGGTCCCACCTGCCTGAGTTAGTGGTAACTCACATGGATGTGAAAGGACCCACGGCACCTATTGAAAAAGAGTAGGTAAAGCTCCACAGCACCCATGGCAAATTTCTCCTAATCAGTATTCATTCCACCTCAGGCATCCCTGAAAATAAGCTATTGGCCTAGTGGGACTAGCCTAGTCAATAAAGTGTGAATAAATAAATGTATTTTGATTGTAGGTATGTTGTAATGACTGGAAAAGAAAGCAAACCTGTTAAGCTTGCTTTTGCACTGAACTGTGAATCATTTATGTGAAGCTCATTTTGAGGTAGAGTCAGTCAGCTGTGACTAGTTACAAGTGTAGACTACTGCAGTCAACCAATTATGATATATTTCATATATAAATATATTTTATATATATATATATATATATATATATATATATATATATATATATATATATATATATGGGTCTATATGACTTGGTCGACAGTTCATATGATCGACTGTTTATTTGGTCGACAGTTCATTTGATCGACAAGCATTTTAGTTGGGGGGCTTTGCCCCCCACACCCCCCAATGTGGGGGGCTGTGCCCCCCCTAACTATATATATCAACTCCAGGGTCACACAACATTGGGGAAGGGGGCAAATGCTTGTCGATCAAATGAACTGTCGACCAAATAAACAGTCAATCATATGAACTGTCGACTGTCATATAGATATATATATATGTGTGTGTGTGTGTGTGTGTATATATATATATATATATATATATATATATATATATATATATATATATATATATATGCTTCAGTTTTGGCACATGCAAATATTTACAGAAAAAAGTCAAAAACATTTTTTTTGCAGGTGGAAGCCCCACTGCACCACTGATTTGGATGTTGTGCCCTCCACACACCCTGCTAATTATATAGACTCTGAGATCATACAGTTCTCGTGGAAAGGGCAAATTTGCCAACCTGGAGAATCTTCCCATCTGCAACTTTTGTCAGTATATGTAGATCAAATTGTGTCGACCAAACAGATGTTGGCCAAAGCACAGTTTGACAAAGGCAGGAGGATGTAGATCTATCAATATATTTATAAGTGTATATCTGAGTCTACTTCTCAATTTTGAAGTTTCAAAGCTTTGAATTTCTTATGGCCGAGACCAGAAGATCAAAGTTTTGAAACTTCAAACTGTATAAATGGAGATTGCCATACAGCACAGAACAGTATATTTATCATTTTCCTTGGTGTAGTGCGATCCTGGAATTGGTATATTTAATTAGTAGGGGGTGTGGGGGGTGCAGGGGGGGTTGTCCCCCTGGAAAATCATAAAAAAAAGATATTTTTTGTTTTTATTTTTTTAATGTACATTTCAAAGTTTCAAAATTTCAGTCTTATGGTCTCAACCATAAGAAATTTGAAGTTTTGAAACTTCAAAATTTAATTGTAGACCCATATATATATATATATATATATATATATATATATATATATATATATATATATATATATATATATATATATACATATATATAAATAAAAAATAAGAGACAGAGAATTAGTATTATGGCAAAGGCCCCATGACAGTGATGTCAGACATTAGACAGGGACCATCTAGAGAGGCACTCTGGACCTCAAATGCCAAAGAATATATATTTGGCATATCTTATTTCAAAATGCAAGTTTAAACTTCTCTGATTTCTGATACACTGTGTACAAGCTGCAGCCACAAATATATGTCTAGTGCAAGTTGTCCACCAGTAGTGTGTCCCAGTTTAAGGTGAGCTATGTGAGGTGGTTTGAATAACAAATTCCTTTGGACATGATGATTAAGGAAAGAAAGAAATACAAGCTGTAACTTTGCTTTGTAAATGATATCTATGACTAAGACGCCGAATTTGCACTTACATTTGTAGTTCTACATTCCAGTACTTGCAAAAGAGAGAGCTGTAGTTTATTTTTCCAGCCTCTATCTGTCTTCCAGACTGTAGCAGTTCAAAGGTTACAGAAATTCCAATAAAGCAGGGAGTTCCCAAAAGACATGCAATAAATAGCTATATTTAAAGCTTTGTCGCTTTAACCAGAAACAAAGTCCATCATTACTTAATCCTATTTCTTACAAATATGTGAAGATGGGAATTACATCTGTAGAAGGTATAATTCTCATATGCAGTCTTTTCAGTTCGAACATTAGCCCTACTGGTATAATTTAACATGATGCCGTATTTCCAAAATCAGTAACAGCAGTTTATATACGTTTTGTACAACTGTTTTTAAGTTAGAAGATTCAAGTATGGCAACATGAGTAAGCCATGTTATTCTTATTCCATAAGATACTCATAGACTATCAGCAGTCACATTGTTTTAATGCAGTCAGGAGGCAAATGTAAAATGTGCACGGATTGCAGAAAAGGACTGTATACCAAGTGGCTACCTATGAACCTTGACAAAAGTGCAAGGGTAGAATTTTATATATATATATATATATATATATATATATATATATATATATATATATATATATATATATATAGTTTCATAGTTTAGTACTAGGCTCTCTCTCTCTATATATATATATATATATATATATATATACCCCATATATATGGTACAAAATGCACAGAATAGATTTAGAATACTGTGCCTCTGTCTAGTAGTGACACAGTGAAGGTCCCCTTATATAATAGAATTAGTTTACTGTGCCCCTGTCTGGTAATGACACAGATGTGACCCCTGGGGTTAACGTACGACCTGCTTACTGACTGAGTCTGCACAGTAATAATTATGAAAGAAAAATATGTAAATAAGCTGGGGGTCTCCAAGAAGCTATGTTGCACTAGGTGCTATATATATATATATATATATATATATATATATATATATATATATATATATATATATCTATATATATATATATATATATATATATATGTGTGTGTGTGTGTGTATATATATATATATATATATATATATGTGTGTGTATATATATATATATATATATATATATATATGTGTGTGTGTGTGTGTGTGTGTGTGTGTGTGTGTGTGTGTATATATATATATATATATATATATATATATATATATGTGTGTGTGTGTATATATATATATATATATATATATATATATATATATATATAAATGAAGCCAAAGGGTAAAAAAAGTCACACAGATAAACCATGCAGTACAAACTGCAAGAAAGACCTAGCCAAGCTGGAATCTGCACTGTGTTAATACTTTAAACTTCCAGTAGTGGAGGCCCATGGGATATATGCAAGTCACCCCTTAAGGACCTAACATTGTTTCTATTACATGGCTTTTGAATGCCCATGACTGAATAGCGAATAGGACATGAAACTTTATCACTGATATATTCATTTCTATGTCATTAGTTGTTGACTATTCGTATGCGTATTTAAACTTGTCAGTTTTATTTTGAATTTTAGTATTCTGAAGAAGACCTACATGTAATTTGGATGAAATCGCTTAAATAAATTCACTTATACCTGGCTTTTTTTTTTTGCTTTTGCTACTACTATTTTTGATAAGATTTATTTGCTCTTGGAAAGAATTTGTCTTCTAATTTTATTGGTAACAACTATTTGCCAGCTTTGAGCATTAATCCCTGGATGCAACTTGCATCCTATTTGGAAAAAAAAAAATCTTTTCTTAGTCATGATTTTAGTTTAGGCCATTTCTGGATCAAATTGTTGGAAAAAGATCTCTAAAAATGTACCTCAGAGCACCTAGTGCAACATAGCTTCTTGGAGACCCCCAGCTTATTTACATATTTTTCTTTCATAATTATTACTGTGCAGACTCAGTCAGTAAGCATGTGCTGAAAGGATGCATGAAAAACATGAAGAGTAAAAGAAAGTGTGGGAAAACAAAAAAAGTATTCTGGATGGTGTGAGGAAGATGAAATTAATGAACCTCTGCAGGTCCTGACTGCCATATTCTAGTACTGATGCTTGCTAACACAGCACATTGCATTTATGTGATTGGAGCTGTGTGGTGCAGAAGGTTGCTGATGTATCAATGGTGTTAATGGTCTCGGTGGGTTTGTTTACTGTGATGTGGTGCAGAGGCTTGACAGAATATCATACTACAAGCGAATCTGCCAAATGTCATGTGGAGCAGTAATTTACCCAAAAGCCAGTCTGTGGGATGTCCCCAAAGAGGTTCCTATTGCAAGAAAAAACTGATATCAATAAAATACAAATCTCTTTCCTTAATCATGCTATGTCTCAGTGTATCCTTTAACCTTCCCTTCCTACTAAGCCATCTCTCATCCTACCGTGTCTCAGTAATAGTGTCCAACATCTCTCCAACGCTGCCCCTATCCATACTTCCTCCCTAAATTCTCCACACATCACATCAAATATATTTAATGATGTCCCTCACCTGTACCCCAAATGTAAACTGATTAATTCCATTCCAACTCAAATCAAAATAAAATGAAAAAATATTCTCCAAAAACAAGAATGAATAATAACCGATATACTCAAATCCTCCTAGGAGAAGGCATTCACCCTAATCCTGTCCCCACCTATCACAACTGACAACAAATTCCCTGCCATATGCCACTCTAACCCCACAATGGTCAACCCTCTACCCTGGTAATCTAACTTTTACCACCATAACTATCAGAGCCATAAGAAATAAAACTACTAAATTACATGCCTGGATTACCCAGCACAAACCTAATATTCTCAGTATAACTGAAACTTGGCTTAAACCTAACATAAACAACTAAGAAATTATACCCTCAGCTATAATAACATCAGTAATGACCACATAAGGAGAAAAGATAGTAGTGATGCTTTAATCTTTCCCAACAACTACCACACATCCCCCTACAACAAACCAATAACAAAGTTCATTTCAGCAGAACCTCTTACTACTTCCTGAAAATAAACAAAGTGTAAACAAATGTGTATTACTGGCATTTACATCCTTCCTGCTGAAAATATAGTTACACCGGAAGATATTCTGCTTTGGATATCCATAACAATTCCACAAGATAAAATACTATGATATGATACCAATATCAATTGGTTGGACAGAAAATCTTACTCCCATGAATTTATATGGTTTTGCACAACTAATAACAGTCCACACATTGTGGCAAGACATCAAATTCCTTATTAGACTGGATGCTAGTATCAGACCATAGAGAATTTAATGCCACAGGTACAATGTCAGACTCTCCGTGACCATCAACCAGTCTATACAACCAGACATCTCACAGGTCCACTCAAACAACATGTTTATAAACCAACGTGCAGCCTGTCCAAGTTTAACACAGAAATATCCATTACTACCTTATTGTCTATTAAATGGAACATCCTAAATATCTTCCCTTTTGATGATACTGTAAATTAATTCAATAAAACTTTCCTATATATCCTAAATAGCCTTGCACCCTCTAGAAAAAAAGAGATTTAAAACAAATAATGTGATTCGGCATTCCAAAAAGAGTAGAATGCTAATGCAGGGCAGAGAAGTGCACAATGAATAGCAAAAATATAAAACACCACAATATCTTGAAAACTTCAGAATGCTCTGCAACTGTACTAAAAAGCAAATAAATGAAGACAAAATGTGTGGGAAAAATAATGGGGAATGTAATACTGGATAGGCTATTATAGGAATTGGAAAGGTTGGGATTTGAAACCATATTTCAGCATGCATACATTACAAATAGATCTACATGATGTTCTATAACAAAATAATAACTATTAATGAAAAATTGCACTGTGATGTAATTTATACAGATTAAAATTTTGCATTTGACAAGGTCATACACAAAACACTGTTCATTAAATTAGAATACTTAGTCATCAATGTACTATTGATAAGATGGATAACTACATGGCTTACAAATAGGATATGACAAGTATCATAGAGCAATTAGACAGGCACAATTCTTGGTTACAGTCAGGGTGTCCCACAGTACTCTGTCCTATCTCCTCACTTGTTTAGATTGTGTCTTTCAGACCTATCTTTTTGATCATAAGTGTTCTACAGTCTGTATGCAAAGGACCTGAAAATGGGTAAACCAATTACATGTGTTACAGATAGGGCATTTCTGCAAAATAACTTGACTAAATTGACCATTTGGGCACAGGAGAATAATATGCTGATAAATACATCAAAAACTAAGCATATGAGAATTGGGAGACATAAATTGAAAGGAGAATATTTGATAAAGCACAGAGTGATTGAAACTGTAGACTCATTAAGAACTTGGATATATGGGTAGATCCAACTTTTTCTAATCATATCAACCAATTAGTTAAAGATAGTTATAGAACTATAGGTTGTATACAAGATTTATAATGTCTAGGAATCAGAAACAATGAAATCATTGTTTGTTAGTTACATTAGACCCATTAGTTAGCTACATTGGACCCAAACTTGAGTATGGAATAAAAATATGGATGCCTTATAAGAAAACAAGCATGAGTAAACTGGAAAGAATACAGCGGAAACATACCAAGGGCTTCCATGGATGTGAAAATTTAAGTTATTATGAAAGACTAAATCATCTGAACTTGTACAGCATCTCTTATAAATATTTAAGAAGAGATCTTATTCAGGTATATAGGGCATTTAGAGACAAAAACCTCTGGAAATGTTTGGGGTTATCAAAACATAGTAGTATAGAATCATCAGATAACTTACGTATAAAATTCTATATATGACAAATGTACTAATTGGTTTTCTGAGAGAGCAGCTGATGCATGGAACAGACTACCAAATCACATTAAAGCAAGCACTAGTTCAGATATTTTAAAAACAGCCTGGACATTAATTATGGGAACAACTGTTTTCGTATATTGGTAGGCTAGAAGGGCATTAATGCCCATGCTTGAAATATTTGTATGTAAAAAATATAGTATCACAACATTCAAAACACTAGCAGACACAACCCTAAAAAATTCTGGTCAGGCATTAAAGAACTCCTATATCCCAGCCAACAACCTAACACTGTTGACTGTTAAGAGTACAGTTGGACAAAGTTAACACCAAAGAAAATGAAGAATCCCTTTAGTATGTAGAGAGTTGCAGAGTACAAGCTGTAATTACAGATGTATAATGTAATCATGCATAGGAAAAGCTGGGTTTGTAATGTAACTGTTGGTTTAAGAGTTAGGTAATAGTGCTTTTGTTATAGAGATTTGGTAGGCGGGGTAAATTTCAAAAGATGGCAGTGATGGTAGAGCAAGGGGGTACCAGGGTATACGCTGGACATAAGTGTATGGTTGCAATGTGGTAACATGCTAGTAACAACTTGTGGTACACTTTTGCTTGGCTAGAAATTGAGCCATTTTTAGGTTTTGTATCATTTTCTTGGGCTTCTGAGTTCAATCAATTCTACACTTTTATTAACTTCTCTTAGTAAAACAGTTATGATAAAGTCTTTGATAAATTTTGCTTTGTGTTCTTAAGCTACGTATGATTTCAGATCCTCTGTGCTTTTTTGTCTGGATCCTAAAACATTCCTTTGTTTCATGATATGAAACCATAACATTGTAAACAATCTTTGTTAAATTTATATTTTCTGTTTATTGTTAGTATATTCCAATATACATACTCATGATCTGCTCTGTTTTTCTTCTATTTTGCCATTTTTTTCTCATAAATGCAGGTGTTATTGCTGAACCTTTTGAAGACCTGTGTTACTTCCACTACTCTGTATTCTTATCTTCCAGCTTCAGTCTGTCTGGTATCTCTACTGATGTGCATACTTAATATCCCTAAATGATAACTTGGCAGGGTACTTAAGATCAAAATGTTTCCATTCTGAAAATGTGCTCTTATGTTACTGTTCTGCTGTTATTTTAATTTGTACTATAGGGAGCTTTTTTCCCTGTGCCTCTGCTGAAAAAGGGCTATAAGCTCAGCTGAATTATTAGGGTCAACAAATATAAATGAATAAACAAACATCTGCCCTATTATATATCTAATTTCCCCTCCTGTTACCATCCCTGAGTATTCTACAAATTCTACTCTCTTCACTGCTAAAATTTCTCTACATATTTGTTTATAATATGTCCATTCTTTTGGCTGGACTTCATTTACCTCGCATATAACACCTGTATTATGCATTCTGTATTCCTGATCCTATTTCTTTTAAATTGAAAATTAATTAATTTAATTAAGCCCTGCTTACCCTCTGTAGACAATCTCCCATAAGAATATTTAAAGATTACCACCCCCTCTATTGCCTACCCAGTCTCTATCTTGATCAGTCAATCCATTCTTGAATCATATGTCCCATCTCTCTGGAAAAAAAATATATTTTTTCTTTATAAAGGGGGAAACTCCATTCAAATAATAATCTTCATACCAATTGCAGTCTTGTCCCATTTCCAAGATCTTAGAAAAAGGTATTCATCAACAACTTTTACAATACTTACTCCAAGGAAATCTATTAACTTCTACCCAACATGGCTTTTCCCCAGACCATAGCACAACTGCCCTTGTTGCCTTTTTGGACCACTTCATTAAAGCCAGTGATATCAACTATTTATTTTCTTCTTTCTTTTTAGATCTCTCCAAAGCTTTTGATACAGTCTCACATGGCAAACAACTCTCAAAAATGTCTGCTTTAGGCTTTCCCAGTACAACATTCACTTGATTTCCTAGCTACCTATACAACTGGCTACAATCAGTTACATGGTTCTCTACTTACTCATCTTTTCTCCCAATTAATACAGGTGTCCATACTTGGCTCTCATCTTTTTAACATATTTATAAATTATCTACATACATCCTCCCAACAAGCTACACTTATACAATATGCAGATGACTCCACTGTCATTTGATCATCTAATAGTCCTTCCCAGTTATAATCTATCACTCAGCAGGCTTTCAGTTCTATTGAAAACTGACTCAGTGGCAGTCAGCTTTTCTTAAATCCAAATAAAAACAATACTGTTCTTATTTCTCCCCAAATCCCAGACACATATAAAAGACACCTTCAAAATACCCTGTCTCAACAATACTGAAATTGAAGTTGTACCTTACAGAAAATTACTCGGTGTCATAATAGATGATCAACTGAAATATGATCTTCATATTCAAAAGGGCATAAAATAACACACCAAAAAGTGGGCATGCTCTATAGATCAAACAGATTCCTTACCAACTCCTCAAGAGTTACTTTGGGCAATACATATCTCCTTCCTTCACTACTATATGCTTCACCCATTTTCACCAACATTCAGATCTCCCTAAAATCAAAACTTGAGGTTTACTATAATAAAGTTGGTGTTTTTCAGAAAGTCAAACAACCAAAACATTGATTTTCATAACATCGAGACCACAAAACCAAAAATTCACTTTACTGAAACTTCATAACATCGACTCCTATAAAATCGAATGGCAAAACACAAACAGAACACACACTCCTACAACATTGGACTACAAAAAGCAAAACAAAACCAACTCAAAACTTTGTCTACTTTGTAACCCCTATGCTTTTGCAGGGGAGCTTCACCACCCACACCCCCCAAAGATTAAATATACTAACTCCAAGATAACACTACAGTAAGGATGGAAGAAACCCTAAAACTAACTTACCATTAACTCTACTAAGTTCGATATTCTGATGTTCAAGATTTTGCAGTTTCAGTAAAGTGAATTTTTGGATTTGTGGTCATGATGTTATGAAAGTCGATGTTTAGGTTGTTTGGCCTTCTGAAATAGACCCAGCAAAGTAGACAGATTTGCAGCCAGTCGGTCATACAATTCTCACCACTGCTCTACCCTCAGATATTTAAATGGGCTTGAGTTAGCGCACTACCTCATTTACTCAGCTCCTCCATGCTCATAAAATGGTATACAAATCCTCATCCTGCCCATCAACCAGCACCATTCTTCACCATTACCTCCCTAATCGCCCTCTTCGCTTATCTTAGAAACAACTCCTTGAAATCCATAAACCTAATAAATCTATATTCCCACTCAGTGGCCAAGTTCTGGAACAGTATTCCAATAGATTTTAGAGCAATGCCATGTAGTCATATATTCAAACAGTATCTAAAGAGATTTCTGCTTAGCTCCTGGCTCTGTACGTCTTATACCAGGCCGACACTACCTGTTACGCCATTCTTCTCTTCCTTTTCTTTGCTCTTCCTTTTCCACTTTCCTTTCCTCCCTTCTTTTATTAGACAAAGCACTGGTTACTTCTCCAATAGATCCCTAGTTTAACTCCATATCCTAATTTTCCCACAACTGCAAAAGCTCTCTCCTTTCTTTTAGGCTTTTGTCCATATTTAAAATGCTTAACATCTTTACCTTTGGTTATCACAATTGATTGTACTTTACTAGATGTTCAGTATCCTATGATTGTTCAATATTCACTGTATGATTTTCTGATCTATTTATCCTGTATGCTGATTCCACTATTTTGCACTTCATGTGATAATATTATATAGTTTATTAATTCAACTATGTACAATATTGAATGTATTATATTATGATGCATATATTGTACATTATTTTGTATATCATTACTTTGTCTGCTTTCTCTGACAGTTTTATGCATTGTATCATGCATGCTTAGTTTAGGTACAACTTGTTCATTGTAATGTCTCATCTGTTATGTTACTTTTTTTTCCTTTTTGTACTACTGGAGCTTTTCTGCTCAGGTCTCCATTGAAAAATGTCTTTATGCTCAGTCAGACTAACCTGGGTAACAAATGTCAAATAAATAAAATTAATAAATGTTGGATATTTTCTCCCCGGGCCTCCACTGAAAATAGGATTCATGCCCAGTCTGACTTTATTGGCAGACAGATGCCAAATAAATAAATAATATGTGTTTATATATTTTTTTACATATATGATACGTTGCATCACTATACTGCATAATCTAGTTATACCTTTGTTGTTATTTTACTGTTGTTACTACTTATGTAACCCAGGCTGAGCCTGCAAATGGTCAGATTTGATCAGTGATCAACCCTGGTAAGCAAAATTAAATAACAAACAAACACAAATTTGCTTCCTTGAAAGACTTGCTGAATGGCATGTTAGAATGTTTCTGCTGCTGAAATGACTTTAAATACATTTGTCATATCTTAATGCAGTTCTAAAATGGCAGACTATGGTGAAGCACGATCAACAAGCATAAAAACGTAAAGGAAAGGACACCACTTTGTGTGTTCAGCATTTATTCAAACCTGCATAAGCTTTGTTGAAAATGCATTTGAATGCTTGTTTTATTTATTTTGTAAAGAATATTAAAATATATAATTCTCTGAAGTGTTGCTCCAGTCCTTCTTTTGTTTTACGTTTTTATGCAAGTCGACCACGTTATGTTTTTATTTATATCTGCAGTATCTCCTGACACCTTTATAGATTGTAAAAGTGGTAACACTGGTACTGTCAGGCTATAACAACATACACTTGGCTGCTGAGATCACCCAAGCTCATGTTATATTTACTGAAGCACTGAATCTCAGAACTTAAACACTCCTTTTACTTTTGCTAAAGCCACAGCTATTGCTTGCAAATATGCTATTTCTAAGTTGCTCATTCTCACAACCGCCAAGAGAAACAGTAAGTCAGACTTTGCATTGTCTGTTAGTAATCAGTTTCTCCAAGGTACAGCGATCTTTCAGTAAGAATAATAAAATTTGGGGATGTGGTGCTTGCCCCCTGCAAAAATACCTTTTCAAAGGTTTTATTTGCTCGTATTGTTCATGAACTTGAATACAAGTTAAATATTTATTTTAATACTAAGTATAGGATCTCCAGTCTAGTGACCTCGCCCAATGACGAAAACAAAAAAAAGCTGCAATTACAGCCATGGTTACTGTGATGCCCATGCACTGGCCCAATAGTCAAGGAGCCTCAATCCTCACCACTAACATCAGTGAGGAGCGTCCACTTTGGGAAGGATAACAAGTACAGACACAGTAAGGTACAATTTCCCTTGAGAGCACACAGAGATCACAGTCAGTCTGGGGCTGGTTTCTCCCTTTCTTTCCAGATCCTCAGTAAGACACCCACTGGCACAGCTATAGAGTGGGATCCTTAACCAGGGTCCCAAGCCAAGTCCTCCTAGCACTTTGTACAAACAGTGCCCTGCCCAAGAAGCTGACACACACACACACACACACACACACACACACACACACACACACACACACACACACACACACACACACACACACACACACACACACACTTTGAGATATGATTTATATACAACCACACAGACACTCCTGGGGAAGGCTGGCACAGGTTCACTAGCTGTGCCCCTTCTGTTCATGCTATAAGGTAGAAATCTCTGTCACCAGGACCCTTACTTATCAGCTACTAAAAAGGCCCTTAACAAAGGGTGTCCAATTATTACTGTGCAATATTATTATCCAATTAGTAAGTGTGACCAGAACTTATTAAGGCTTATTGGAGTGGCTTGACCAGTATCACTATATACATGCAATGTACCCTACAGCTTAAATTATCTCTACACAAAACAGCCACAGTTGAAAGGTTTAAAAATATTTAATAATAAATAATAAAAAACACAAGACAATACTTCTTACTACACAGTGCTAGTCAAGAGTTCAGAGATCACAGAGAAATGCTTTAAATAATAAGTAGAAAAGTTTGGAAATCAGTACAGAAAACAGCAAGACTAGATTTACCATTACATGTGTATATCTAAGAGCAAACACAGTTCTACAATAAACTTACATATAGAGCATTGCAGTGCTGGTGATGTCGTCAGTTCTGAAAATAAATGCAAATTGCTCTCATTCCCTCTCTCACTGTCCTTAAATTGATAACACAGTACCACTGACTCATTTCAGATTACATCATTATTTTCTGTTTCCCAGGCTAACAGAAACTCAGAGTGTAACAGCCCTTTTGATCTTGCATCTGGTCAGGAAGCCAGAGAAATAAAAGACATTCTACATGTAAATTCTAGCCATTAACTCTGGTCTCAAAACAATATGAATTCCTTCATTCAGACATCTCGGCTGCAAGTTTTGAGATCAAACAGTTATACAAGGCTTGACTTATCAGCTTTCCTCCAGCAGAGTGCAATGTGGTTACATATTTGAAGTTTAACATTTACCATAATTTTCTTCTATTTAAGAGAACAAGCCTGTGGCTTATATTAATATTTACTAATGACAAAATTATCTACAAAATTCTGTCTGGCTAAGCTGGCAGCCTTCACACCTACTTCTGAACTGAATGCTGGTACTTCACTTGTGCCTGATTGGTAGCTTATCAGCACTGCCCCCTGATAGTTTGCACTCAGTATAGCTGCCTCCTTCACCCCCCCCCCACAGCTATAATAATGGGCTTATGTAATACAAGCTAACCCTGTTGATCTTTTGTGATCTAAGCATAGCTGATCTGAGGAGAAGGTACTGGGTGCAACTGTCACTTATGGTATTCTGATCTAAGCATAGCTGATCTGAGGAGAAGGTACTGGGTGCAACTGTCACTTATGGTATTCTGATCTAAGCATAGCTGATCTGAGGAGAAGGTACTGGGTGCAACTGTCACTTATGGTATTCTGATCTAAGCATAGCTGATCTGAGGAGAAGGTACTGGGTGCAACTGTCACTTATGGTATTCTGATCTAAGCATAGCTGATCTGAGGAGAAGGTACTGGGTGCAACTGTCACTTATGGTATTCTGATCTAAGCATAGCTGATCTGAGGAGAAGGTACTGGGTGCAACTGTCACTTATGGTATTCTGATCTAAGCATAGCTGATCTGAGGAGAAGGTACTGGGTGCAACTGTCACTTATGGTATTCTGATCTAAGCATAGCTGATCTGAGGAGAAGGTACTGGGTGCAACTGTCACTTATGGTATTCTGATCTAAGCATAGCTGATCTGAGGAGAAGGTACTGGGTGCAACTGTCACTTATGGTATTCTGATCTAAGCATAGCTGATCTGAGGAGAAGGTACTGGGTGCAACTGTCACTTATGGTATTCTGATCTAAGCATAGCTGATCTGAGGAGAAGGTACTGGGTGCAACTGTCACTTATGGTATTCTGATCTAAGCATAGCTGATCTGAGGAGAAGGTACTGGGTGCAACTGTCACTTATGGTATTCTGATCTAAGCATAGCTGATCTGAGGAGAAGGTACTGGGTGCAACTGTCACTTATGGTATTCTGATCTAAGCATAGCTGATCTGAGGAGAAGGTACTGGGTGCAACTGTCACTTATGGTATTCTGATCTAAGCATAGCTGATCTGAGGAGAAGGTACTGGGTGCAACTGTCACTTATGGTATTCTGATCTAAGCATAGCTGATCTGAGGAGAAGGTACTGGGTGCAACTGTCACTTATGGTATTCTGATCTAAGCATAGCTGATCTGAGGAGAAGGTACTGGGTGCAACTGTCACTTATGGTATTCTGATCTAAGCATAGCTGATCTGAGGAGAAGGTACTGGGTGCAACTGTCACTTATGGTATTCTGATCTAAGCATAGC
The DNA here is from genome assembly GCF_019279795.1 of Protopterus annectens. Taxonomy (NCBI): domain Eukaryota; kingdom Metazoa; phylum Chordata; order Ceratodontiformes; family Protopteridae; genus Protopterus; species Protopterus annectens. The sequence continues at coordinate 798,959,835 of NC_056750.1, forward strand.
TGATCTGAGGAGAAGGTACTGGGTGCAACTGTCACTTATGGTATTCTGATCTAAGCATAGCTGATCTGAGGAGAAGGTACTGGGTGCAACTGTCACTTATGGTATTCTGATCTAAGCATAGCTGATCTGAGGAGAAGGTACTGGGTGCAACTGTCACTTATGGTATTCTGATCTAAGCATAGCTGATCTGAGGAGAAGGTACTGGGTGCAACTGTCACTTATGGTATTCTGATCTAAGCATAGCTGATCTGAGGAGAAGGTACTGGGTGCAACTGTCACTTATGGTATTCTGATCTAAGCATAGCTGATCTGAGGAGAAGGTACTGGGTGCAACTGTCACTTATGGTATTCTGATCTAAGCATAGCTGATCTGAGGAGAAGGTACTGGGTGCAACTGTCACTTATGGTATTCTGATCTAAGCATAGCTGATCTGAGGAGAAGGTACTGGGTGCAACTGTCACTTATGGTATTCTGATCTAAGCATAGCTGATCTGAGGAGAAGGTACTGGGTGCAACTGTCACTTATGGTATTCTGATCTAAGCATAGCTGATCTGAGGAGAAGGTACTGGGTGCAACTGTCACTTATGGTATTCTGATCTAAGCATAGCTGATCTGAGGAGAAGGTACTGGGTGCAACTGTCACTTATGGTATTCTGATCTAAGCATAGCTGATCTGAGGAGAAGGTACTGGGTGCAACTGTCACTTATGGTATTCTGATCTAAGCATAGCTGATCTGAGGAGAAGGTACTGGGTGCAACTGTCACTTATGGTATTCTGATCTAAGCATAGCTGATCTGAGGAGAAGGTACTGGGTGCAACTGTCACTTATGGTATTCTGATCTAAGCATAGCTGATCTGAGGAGAAGGTACTGGGTGCAACTGTCACTTATGGTATTCTGATCTAAGCATAGCTGATCTGAGGAGAAGGTACTGGGTGCAACTGTCACTTATGGTATTCTGATCTAAGCATAGCTGATCTGAGGAGAAGGTACTGGGTGCAACTGTCACTTATGGTATTCTGATCTAAGCATAGCTGATCTGAGGAGAAGGTACTGGGTGCAACTGTCACTTATGGTATTCTGATCTAAGCATAGCTGATCTGAGGAGAAGGTACTGGGTGCAACTGTCACTTATGGTATTCTGATCTAAGCATAGCTGATCTGAGGAGAAGGTACTGGGTGCAACTGTCACTTATGGTATTCTGATCTAAGCATAGCTGATCTGAGGAGAAGGTACTGGGTGCAACTGTCACTTATGGTATTCTGATCTAAGCATAGCTGATCTGAGGAGAAGGTACTGGGTGCAACTGTCACTTATGGTATTCTGATCTAAGCATAGCTGATCTGAGGAGAAGGTACTGGGTGCAACTGTCACTTATGGTATTCTGATCTAAGCATAGCTGATCTGAGGAGAAGGTACTGGGTGCAACTGTCACTTATGGTATTCTGATCTAAGCATAGCTGATCTGAGGAGAAGGTACTGGGTGCAACTGTCACTTATGGTATTCTGATCTAAGCATAGCTGATCTGAGGAGAAGGTACTGGGTGCAACTGTCACTTATGGTATTCTGATCTAAGCATAGCTGATCTGAGGAGAAGGTACTGGGTGCAACTGTCACTTATGGTATTCTGATCTAAGCATAGCTGATCTGAGGAGAAGGTACTGGGTGCAACTGTCACTTATGGTATTCTGATCTAAGCATAGCTGATCTGAGGAGAAGGTACTGGGTGCAACTGTCACTTATGGTATTCTGATCTAAGCATAGCTGATCTGAGGAGAAGGTACTGGGTGCAACTGTCACTTATGGTATTCTGATCTAAGCATAGCTGATCTGAGGAGAAGGTACTGGGTGCAACTGTCACTTATGGTATTCTGATCTAAGCATAGCTGATCTGAGGAGAAGGTACTGGGTGCAACTGTCACTTATGGTATTCTGATCTAAGCATAGCTGATCTGAGGAGAAGGTACTGGGTGCAACTGTCACTTATGGTATTCTGATCTAAGCATAGCTGATCTGAGGAGAAGGTACTGGGTGCAACTGTCACTTATGGTATTCTGATCTAAGCATAGCTGATCTGAGGAGAAGGTACTGGGTGCAACTGTCACTTATGGTATTCTGATCTAAGCATAGCTGATCTGAGGAGAAGGTACTGGGTGCAACTGTCACTTATGGTATTCTGATCTAAGCATAGCTGATCTGAGGAGAAGGTACTGGGTGCAACTGTCACTTATGGTATTCTGATCTAAGCATAGCTGATCTGAGGAGAAGGTACTGGGTGCAACTGTCACTTATGGTATTCTGATCTAAGCATAGCTGATCTGAGGAGAAGGTACTGGGTGCAACTGTCACTTATGGTATTCTGATCTAAGCATAGCTGATCTGAGGAGAAGGTACTGGGTGCAACTGTCACTTATGGTATTCTGATCTAAGCATAGCTGATCTGAGGAGAAGGTACTGGGTGCAACTGTCACTTATGGTATTCTGATCTAAGCATAGCTGATCTGAGGAGAAGGTACTGGGTGCAACTGTCACTTATGGTATTCTGATCTAAGCATAGCTGATCTGAGGAGAAGGTACTGGGTGCAACTGTCACTTATGGTATTCTGATCTAAGCATAGCTGATCTGAGGAGAAGGTACTGGGTGCAACTGTCACTTATGGTATTCTGATCTAAGCATAGCTGATCTGAGGAGAAGGTACTGGGTGCAACTGTCACTTATGGTATTCTGATCTAAGCATAGCTGATCTGAGGAGAAGGTACTGGGTGCAACTGTCACTTATGGTATTCTGATCTAAGCATAGCTGATCTGAGGAGAAGGTACTGGGTGCAACTGTCACTTATGGTATTCTGATCTAAGCATAGCTGATCTGAGGAGAAGGTACTGGGTGCAACTGTCACTTATGGTATTCTGATCTAAGCATAGCTGATCTGAGGAGAAGGTACTGGGTGCAACTGTCACTTATGGTATTCTGATCTAAGCATAGCTGATCTGAGGAGAAGGTACTGGGTGCAACTGTCACTTATGGTATTCTGATCTAAGCATAGCTGATCTGAGGAGAAGGTACTGGGTGCAACTGTCACTTATGGTATTCTGATCTAAGCATAGCTGATCTGAGGAGAAGGTACTGGGTGCAACTGTCACTTATGGTATTCTGATCTAAGCATAGCTGATCTGAGGAGAAGGTACTGGGTGCAACTGTCACTTATGGTATTCTGATCTAAGCATAGCTGATCTGAGGAGAAGGTACTGGGTGCAACTGTCACTTATGGTATTCTGATCTAAGCATAGCTGATCTGAGGAGAAGGTACTGGGTGCAACTGTCACTTATGGTATTCTGATCTAAGCATAGCTGATCTGAGGAGAAGGTACTGGGTGCAACTGTCACTTATGGTATTCTGATCTAAGCATAGCTGATCTGAGGAGAAGGTACTGGGTGCAACTGTCACTTATGGTATTCTGATCTAAGCATAGCTGATCTGAGGAGAAGGTACTGGGTGCAACTGTCACTTATGGTATTCTGATCTAAGCATAGCTGATCTGAGGAGAAGGTACTGGGTGCAACTGTCACTTATGGTATTCTGATCTAAGCATAGCTGATCTGAGGAGAAGGTACTGGGTGCAACTGTCACTTATGGTATTCTGATCTAAGCATAGCTGATCTGAGGAGAAGGTACTGGGTGCAACTGTCACTTATGGTATTCTGATCTAAGGCCAGGCTATATAAATATTTCTATAGCACTGAGATCATGTCATCATCGACCTGCCTTTCCCATTTCTACATAGGATTACAATAGCACATCAGCAATAATCAATGTGACCAAACTACCTAGAGCCAAATTTTACATTATTTCATTAACCCCTGGGACCAAGTGCCTTTCCTTTATGATTGTGTTGTTTGTCATCCTTCCCCTCATCATAATCATCATAATTTTTTAAAACATTTGTCCCAGTAAGGGCCACAATGGTAGCAGTCTGTGCAGGATAGGCCAGACTTCCCTTTTCCTAGTTTCTAACTCCTCTTCATGTGGAATCCCCCAGCATGCAACAGAAAACTGACTGATATAATCCATCTAATGCACTGTGCTTCTACTGTTTGCTCTCTTTTCAGCTGGTTGAACCTACTGTACTTCCCATAAGAAATGCCCAGGGCATCATGACAAAATGTCCAAACCATGGCAAGTGACTCCCTTAAAAACACAATAGCACTGGATATAATCCAAGGTCCTTTCCAACTGTCATGCTCCTTACTCTTTAATGAAAAGTGAGCTAAACTAGCCAGTAAAACCTGTGTGATGATGTGAGGTATTGCCGGCTATGCTAAGAGAAGTAGTGCAGTGGATGTGTAACATATGGCAGCACAGCTAGCTGGAAATTTATAAAGAATTATATGTCATTTGTATATCAAACTGATTTATACAGATGTTTGTGTTGAAAAATGTATTTGTAAAGCTGCTTCTGTTAGAAAGGTACCAACAGTGTGCCCTGCTGGACAGAAAAAGAAATACACTTGTATGTCAGACTGCATTATAACTATTGAAATTAATATTGTAACAGAGGATACTGGAAGAGAAGATGTTAAACTTAGCTCCAGCTAATTTTGAAAACCAGTATGAAATTAAATTACTTAATTTAGGCCATAAAGATTGTATCTTATAGTTCTTACTGCAGCCAGAGACAAAATGTCTGTGCTGGAGAATGGTTTATTACCTCCCGTAGGAAGAGTGGAAGTGTTTTATTGCTTTATGACTTCCTGAAGCTGCAGCAGATCTAAGCAAAGCTCTATGTGTGTGTATTATTGACACACGTGAGATTCTGGGTCAGTTGCTAGAAAACTGGGTAGTATGGGAACTAGAAGTCAGATGACCAGATATATGTGATGTCATTCTGTAATCGGGGACAAAAATGATGTTTTAATGCTAGATAAAGTCTTAGAGCAGTCTGTTTTTTGGAACCTTACATAGAAGGATCCCTCCTCTATTTCATTTTGCCTTGCTCTATCAAGTAAGTAGGAACAATAACTATTTAGATCAGTTAGGAAAATATAGTGAAAATATTTAAGTATTATTTTTCTTTAACATTTGTATTAATATTAATTTCACTCAGTATAATTGGGTACCCTTGCAAGAGTCTTAGGTAAATACTTTTATAGTGTCTGGTGGCAGTGATAACCACCTTATAGTCTAAGCAGAAGGGGCACAGCAGGTAAATCTGTGCCAGTCTTTCCCAGGTGTGTGTGTGTGTGTGTGTGTGTGTGTCAGCTGCTTGTAGCAGGGACACAAAGCCCTAGTTTCACAGAGAGGGTGCTGGAGGATTTGGCTTGGACACTCAGCTGAGGACTGAACCCTGTAGCTGTGATAGTGGGGAGCCTTATTAGAGGCCTGGAAGGAGACAGATATAAAGAAGTACAGACCCCGGGCTGACTGTGTTCCCTGTGTGCTTTTAAAGGAAATTGTGCTTGATGCAGAGAGGTCTGCATCTGGAAATAATGTGTGTATCCATTTATATTCCAAGTGAACGTTCCCTCCCCAGTGTCAGTGGTGAGGATTCAGGCTCCTTGATTACTGGCCTAGAGTGGGGCTGTCACAGCCTGCATGAGTAACCTTATCTTTTCAGTCACTTGCTAAAGAATATGATGTTTACATGTGGATGGGACGTACAGTAAATTGAAAACGTTATTGACTATTTTTTCAATTCACTAACACTCTCTGCTATGTTACCTGTGGAACCTGTACTGTCCACATCAATCAACCAGTCAATCTCCCATTCTTCTCTACTTTCACTCTTGAACAAGACCCAAAGACACTACTGGTCTTGTTTTGTTAAGTACTGCAATGTTATTTATTTTTGTATATTAAATGATGCTATTAATGGCTTTGTGGCCCAAGTTGTGGCTAAAAAAGTTGGACTAGCCCATGAAACTGGATAATAAAATAAACAAAATATTTAGGTTGTTTTACTTTGTTTTAAGCAGTATTGCTGCATAGTTTTTCTTTCAGTTTCTTTCAATGCTGCTGTATTAGACACTATTTTTCTGAGACACAGTTTCTGAATATTTGTTATCACTTTTAAATTGAGGTATTTTTTTGTAGTTCTGTATTTTACCCTTATTTTTAATGTTAGTGTATTTTGCTTGATTTTAATGTGTTTTATTCATTTTCCTGTTTTCATGGAATATTTTTTCATTATTTCCTTAGTTTTTTAAACGTTTCATTTTTAATTGACAGATTTATATAATTCATGTGGGGGATGTTATTTTGATTGGTAGTGTACATGAAGGTTGTTGCATGCTTGATTAGTCTGCCGTGTTTTTCATTGTAGTGAATTGGTGAGATTACCTGATTTTTCTTTTCTTTTTTTTTATCCAGAAAGGACAACAAAGAACTGTGAATTATGTTACAGTTGATCTTTAGGAAATTGATTATAATATAATTCAACCAATTATACAACCATTTTTTTTCACCAAAAAGTCAACAACTAAATGAATCATTGACTAAACATGCAGTAAACATATGCAGATTATATAAATGTATTACTAAAACTTGAACAATTAATTCACTGCTCCCATTTTGTTGATGATGTCTTTTTAATTTGGGCACGTATGTTAGGAACTCTACCAGAGTTTGTGCAATATTTACATGGAACAACTACTTTTTTGAAATTCACATACAATTTTTCTTATGTGGGCATGAACTTCCTAGATGTATATATTAGGAAGGATGGTGGTGTGATTAATATTACCATTTATAAAAAGGCTTGCAAGAAGAATAATCTGTTGCATGCACAAAGTATGCACCCTAAGTATCTCAAAAGAAATGTAATGTGAGTACAGTTCTTTAGACATGCGAGGTTGCACAATAAAGACAGTGACATGTATTCTTCCATTGATACTATAGCTAAGGACTTCTGCCAGAGACGATATAGTGAATATAAGGTGCATCAGATACAGGATGAAGTGTTGATGCATAGACATGACAGAGCACAACCATATTTTGGTGATGCCTCAAATAATATGCAGACACCTAGAAAAATAGGAGGTGACACTGTAAAGCTATCATTGAGCTATTCCAATAATGTACCAAAAACCAATGGGAACCCACAGGATAAACGCCCCTTCACTCGCCAATAAATGATAAAAAATCCAGACAAATCCTCTGGTTGAAGGGATGACCAAAATGATGTATACTATGAAATATAATCAAATAACTGAAAGACAGATTTAATAAAAACAAATACAGTATTTATTCAAACAAGGTAAGTGCTTTCACAAACTTGCTTCATCAGTCCTTTAACAGAACCACAAAAAATAAGGTCTATAAATATTAATTCACAGTTCAAATTCTCCAATCAACTATGACATGTAATAAAAATGTCACAGCCCATATTTAAAGGCACATCATATATCACAAAGCATCATACACAATATAAAAGCATAAATTAACAAAAATAAAACAAAACAATGCACTTTATAAAACATTTCCACCTGAACTGTGTACACCATATTAATACCTTACTACCTATCTAAAAAATATTATAAATTATAATATATACCAACTATAAATATATTAAAAATAATTTCTTCATTTAGGTACCCTCCTTTTCTTAAGTAAGGGCTTGATGGAAGCTCGTTCATTAAGTCCGCTCCCTCTGTCAGCTCTAAGCAAAATCATCCAATTATTCTCCCTATACTCAGTGTGGTTATTAACATCCCCACATCTAATGGTGGACTTAATAACATCAATGACTCTAAAGGTAAAAGTATGCTCTTGGCCATGCTTAATAACATGCTTAGATAAAGCGTTGTGTTCAACCTTTCTACGTATGCAATAAAGGTGTTCCCTCATACGGTCTCTCAAAGACCTATTTGTTTTACCTACGTAGAAGGACGCACAAAGTGTACACTCGGCTAAATATACCACATTCAAAGTACCACACTCAGCATTGACCTTGAACACAAAATGCCTCCCAAGGGCAGGATGTTCAAAAGCTTCACTCCTATTAATGAAGCCACAAAAATTACACTTACCACATGGTAATGTTATACCAACCTTCACAGAGTCACAAGAATAATCATTCCTACTACAAAGCAATCTCTTTAAGTTTCTTGTATTCCTAAAGCGGAATGAGGGATTCTCACCAACTATACCACCTATATCAGGGTCCACTTGTAAAATAAGCCAATATAGCCCAAAGATCTCCTTCAGTACCTGATGATCTCTAGTAAAAAAACAACGGTATCTTCCCATGTTTATTCAATACCCTTGGAGCACAAACTACATCATCTATTCTAGGCCCATAATAAGGTGCTGCCACACCTCCCTCAATGAATCTAAGCCAGACCAGCACTTAAGGATTTCAGTTCAATTATAGCCTTTCTGTACTAATCTATTTTCAAGTTGGACCATCGCAGTATGAAAATCCAATAATGTGGGATTCAACCTAGAAGCTCTAATGCCCTGGCCACGAATAAGGTTACGGAAAACATAGTTAAGATGCATACTGCTTCTACATAGCAAAGTATTCCTAAAACATGATTTCCTAAACACACCCGTATTAATAAAACAGCCCTGTAGCTTTTCTATATACAGCTCTAAAAATTCAATACGGGTGCTAGAGAAGGACATCGTAAACTTCAAACGCTCACAGAGATCATTCATAGTTTTAAAAAACTTTTCTAAATCAGAGATAGTACCTCTCCACAGGAGAAAAAAATCATCCACAAACCACCGATAGAATAGAACATTGGCCTCAAATTCTCTCATTTTAAAAAGAACTATATTCTCCCAGTGTGCTAGAAACATATTGGCGTAGCTATTGGCACACAAAGTGCCCATAGCTATGCTATGCTTCTGTACAAAGATCTTATCTTGAAAGACAAAAATATTATTATCTAGGATTATCTCTAAAAAGTAACAGATCAAATCTATAAGTGTTCCTTCATACTCACTATGTAAACTCAAATATTCATGTGCATATCTGACACCTAACTCATTAGGGATCATAGTAAAAAGGGATTGTGTGTCCATAGTTACAAAAACCAAACCTTCCACATCATCTATACATTCAATACATTCATAAAGATCTAATAAAAATTGTTTAGAATCTTGAAGTACAGTCCTATTCTTGTTAATACCACCGCCCGAAACAATCGGGCACATAGGAGGTACTTTAAGGCATTTGTGAATCTATTCACAAATGCCTTAAAGTACCTCCTATGCGCCCGATTGTTTCGGGCGGTGGTTGGAGTACAGAACCATTATCTGTTTTCATAGAAAAACATCTTAGACCTAGTATTAACAATTAATATTTTTGTCTTTCAGGATAAGATCTTTGTACAGAAGCATGGTGTAGCTATGGGCACTTCATGTGCCAATAGCTACGCCAGTATGTTTCTAGCACACTGGAAGAATATAGTTCTTTTTAAAATGAGAGAATTTGAGGCCAATGTTGTATTCTATTGGTGGTTTGTGCATGATTTGTTTCTCCTGTGGAGAGGTACTATCTCTGATTGAGGAAAGTTTTTTAAAACTATGAATGATCTCTCTGAGTGTTTGAAGTTTACGATGTCCTTCTCTAGCACCCGTATTGAATTTTTATAGCTGTATATAGAAAAGCTACAGGGCTCTTTTATTAATACGGGTGTGTTTAGGAAATCATGTTTTAGGAATACTTTGCTATGTAGAAGTAGTATGCATCCTAACTATGTTTTCCGTAACCTTATTCATGGCCAGGGCATTAGAGCCTCTAGGTTGAATCCCACATTATTGGGTTTTCATACTGAGATGGTCCAACTTGAAAATAGATTAGTACAGAGAGGCTATAATCGAACTGAAATCCTTAAGTGCTGGTCTGGCTTAGATTCAGCACACCTCATCACAAAAGGTTTCATATCCAGGAAAAAAGAGGCCATTTTTCCCCTCTACTCATCACTCATTAGACCCATTATAGAGTACAACGCCCCTTTTGGTATGTACCTCACAAGACATCTACAACAACTTGAAGGGCTGTAGAAATACCTCACAGAGGATTATCGGCCTCAAACAGATGCCCTATGCAGACAGTCTCAGAAAACTCTATCTTTACTCCGTCGCATATTGGCTACTCAGAGGCGATCTCTGCCTAACATGCAAAGCTATGTCAAACCCAGTGCTGTTGGACATACTCCACTTAAAGAAATCCCAATCCCTCTGAGCTACACACTCTAAGGACCTAAACCTTGTCACCACAATAAACAGAACATGCTGGAGGGATAAATTCCTGTCCCAGAGACTTCCCATACTCTGGAACAAACTACCTATCTATATCAAACAAAGCTCCTCATTAGCACTCTTCAAGAAAAATCTTGATGATTGGATGGTAGATATGAAATTCACCCCGGGGATCACTTCTGTGGCTCTGCACGACAGAGGCACAGGATAATAAGTTTCTGGGTGGCGAAAGCCAGTGTACCATTTGGCTAGGCTTATATAGGCCCTAGGGCCAATAGCCTAGTACCTACCTATGAACCTAAAAGGAAAACCTGTGAACAAAAACTGAAAATATTGGAACTGTAACTGATTGTCATTTAGCACATCTGCCTGTCTAAACTATATCACTTCTCCAGTTCTTTAATATAGCCAATTATGAGTTTGACTATATCAAAGCCATAGACTTTTCTCAGAGAAACAGAGGACAGTATGTACTCTCATATTGGTTCCCGGTATTAAGGTTAAACAGCTGAAGACTGGATGTACCAGAACTAGAAATCCAATTAAGAGCATTTTACAAATGAAGTGAACTTCTAGCATAACAATATGTGGCAATGTATCAAAATTATGTTCTAGCAGAGGCATCATTTCTGAATGTCCATGAATAAAGTAAAGCTGTAATGGGAACTGAGCTTGTCATAAAACTGAAACAAGGTATGAAATATAACTAGCTGAAAACTACACCCCTGTAATGTTTTTAAATGACAGATCCACCCAAAAAACAAATTATTTTCTAATCACACAAAGATTTCCTTCCCATTAAACCAACCCAATGGGTGCCAAGTGTAGTCAAAACATAATTATTGTATTATAATTACATCTTTCTGCCTGTAGCAATTTCTGTACTTTCTGTGCATGCCCATGTGACTTTTTTTTATATGTAATGTGCATTCAAGGAAGCATAGTTATATTTCAGACTTTCTATTAATTTAAGAAAAAAAATATAAACAGGAAGATCACTTTCTACAGATAAGCTTTGTGTCTGTCTGTTATCAGTCACAGCTGAACAGAATTTTGGTAGAAAATGTGCCTCGGACTTACCATTTCAAAACCACTATATAAGCTACTATTTCAAACCTAGCATTCACATGTAACTGGATGTGGTTGTCCTTTGAACAAAGGGCAGGATGTACTGCATGGCACATGTCTGAAAGACAGAACCGACAAATTTTAAATATATAAATTCAAAATAAATTTGAGCCAATTTTATCTTCTACAAATGTAACATCTTTTGGAAAGTAACAAAGGGGAGACATAATGATAGATATATAGAATTTGTGATGAGTGACATAGTTTAAATAACACAGGGCATGCAAATTTATCATTTGTTTGCATTCCTTTTTTATGCTGCTTTGATACATAAAGCTTTCGTTTGCCATTTATAAATATAATAGATAGTTTTTATTTCTTAGTATTTCATATTTTTATATCCATCTATATAATTCATTATTTTATATTAACTGATTTTTTAATAAAACAATATATTTTGAACAAAAGCCAGAATTAGAAGTATGTATTTGCCCTGCTTAAAATAGCGGTTTTGCTGCTAGGACACATCTGTGAGGGCAGTGGGGGTGGTGGGACGGTACCCACTATAGCCTTCCATAAATTTGTAGCATGTTGCTTGCCACACAATGCAGTCCATTGTTAGCAGGCAGGTTAGGCTATATCAGCAAGACCCTCCATCAGTGCAGCAGCCAGACCTACTGCATCCACCTCAGGAGTCCACTAACAGTGACACAAATGGTAGGTAACCACTGGCTTTAACCAGCCATGCCCATCCATATTTAGCTGAGTACAGCATATAGCAGTACAGGGAAACAGGAAATCATGTCCACCTCTACGGGTCTTTACAAGTACACAATGCAGTATAATGTTACACAGAACAAAATGATGCATGCAGTGTTATGTAATGGCTGTGCTGGTCGCTGCATGGTTGAGTCACACTGTACCTCAGATATCTCCACATTCACTACACAGGAGGGAGGTTGTGAAGGGTCACAGCCTTCATCATTTGATCGGGTGCCAAGGGACATACAGACAAATGGAAGGCTCCGCTACCAGATGGTGTGAGATTACAGTTCACAAATGGTGCAGACAGGGGTCATAAGGTGGTATCTGGATATTATCTATCTATCTATCTATCTATCTATCTATCTATCTATCTATCTATCTATATATTATGGTGTGGTGAGGGGTCTCACAATGAGACCCTGCAGCAGGGTGGCAGTGAGGGAGAGCTGAGGAAGATTCGATATTAACACAACAGCATAGGTAAGACACCAGGAATATAATACAGTGGGAAATGCCCCTACAGATACAGATGTGGTGGAACGGAACTTGTACAGTGTTCATACATGAAGAGGGCCTACTCAAGTGGCCATGCAGCATAGCTAACCGCACTACTACTGCAGGTGCTGTGGTACCCCAACAATGACAGCTGCAGACTGTGCACCTTTTATTGGTTCTCTTATACATCCACCACCAGTATGCCCACATCTGTGGCCATGCACTGTACTGGGGTGCAGGGCTATGGCTGCATTAACATTCACATGTAGGTGGCCATTGTAGTGATGTGTGCCACCATGGAGCTTGGGAGGCCAGTTGTAGCAACATGTTCAACCTTTACTGTTTCTTAGACCACTCATAACACCATCCATTTCCATTTGTGCATGTATTGGTTCAGACTGTGTCCAGATTACTATCCTGCAAAGCTGTTACTTGAGGTTGAGAATTGCACGCATGGCAGGAGCTTCACAGAACAGTGGCCAGTAAGGTGTTTTATCACTAGCATACTCTACATTGGGTGGCCAGTAAGGTGTTTTATCACTAGCATACTCTATATTGGGTATATGTATGGCAGATGCACTGTGCTCATCCACTCCTGCTTGGCCAGTGGCCTTGACATCAATGAAAGTGGGGGTCTCCCAGAGAGCATAGTAGTCAGTATGCTACACTTTGCAGTTCAGTGTGTGTGTGTGTGTGTGTGTGTGTGTGTGTGTGTGTGTGTGTGTGTGTGTGTGTGTGTGTGCATGCGTGTGTGCGCATGCACACGTGTGTATGTGTGTGTGAAGCTTCAGTGTTACCATGGCCGTTTAGTGTATGCCCTCCCGGGAGTGATGCGGACAGTTTTAGTGTGTCCTGGGATTGTAGCTGTATGTACATGTATGGTTCATAGTCAGACCCTGGCGAGGGACTGGCCTCAGTGTGTTTTTTGGTCCAGCCTCCACTGGTGTCATATTACTGGTGGTGAGCCCTATGTGTATACAAATACTAAATAATATATGACAATGGCTTCCCTGCATGCTTTGTGCACCATGGTGTACATGTTGCTGCTAGCTGCAGACTCACAGACAGTATGAAAATACCTACCTGTGCAATGTCTCTATATCAGGTGTTCCTATTAAGACAGAGACAGTCATTGCTGTAAACATTGTTGCATGAATGCACTTTCCGGGCCAGTATGCCTCCTGCAGCTTGCATGCATATGTGGCTGATCTTGATGAGAGATGTGGAATTTAACAATGCATTGATGCTTATGTGGCATTAGCTATGTGCCAGATTAATGTGCTTAATTATGACTCTAGCTCACCTTTATTACCATCGCTTCTTCTCCTTCACTTCTTTTTTCCTACAGCCTCCTTCCATGCTTTCACTCAACATCCTTCTACCGTCTTTCACCCTCATTTCTACCTTTGCATCTGTGTATACTATTTATAGTTGTTACATGGTAAGTTCTCCTTTATATAGCATTGTTACACTGTATTATCCTAGGAATGCCTCATTCATTGTGCATGTTTTACATAAGCATATATATATTACACTGTTTGTGAAAATAATGTAGAACTAGTTTTGTAATGCATTTTTTTTTAATTTCTACAAATCTTTTGGCTTTCTAATACTGTGATGGGAATGGACACCATTCCTAAGTTAAAGTATGATTAAAGTCCATGAAATTACTTTTGTTTCACTCATTGATGTCAGCTAGGAGTACTCTTCCCAGCACCCGCAATGTGCCCAGTAATGACTCCTCCTGCAGTTTGTATGGAGTTACATGTATTGGTAGCATATCTAAATACGACTGTAGACTCTTTTTTTTATAAGACCAGTTGCTCCTACTACTATTTGAACTGTCTCGGTAGCTTTCTTCCACATCGGTCTTGTTTCTGCCTGTAAATTCTGATATTTTTATTTGTCTCTCTCTCTAAGCAAAACACTGTAGTCACTGGGTGTGGTGATTTCATTGATCAATGCTACTTTTGTCTTCTTTTCTTAGACCACTATATTCGGTTTTCTAGCATATATCTTTTGAACTGTTGGTAATGGATGATCCCATGTAATATAAGCTTCATCATTTTCTATGATGCTTTGTGGCTCATGTTTCCAGTGTTTTTCAGCCACTTTAGTACCATAATGTTTGCATAATCCCCAGTGCAACAGTCCTGCCACATTCAGGGTATACATTCATTTGATCGGCCGGTGGATGGCCGCTCGGAAAATGTTCGAAAGCAGTGCGGCAAATTCTCAAAACTGTGAATGCAATTGTTGCGAATCACAAAACATCGCCCCCTTTTTGACCCATGGTAGAACTTGTTTAGGTGGTAGAGCAGTCGGAAGTGTCGCATTCGGTGTTATGTATGACATTCCAATCATTTGTCAAGGAGAAATTTGGTAATAACACTCGGTGTTATACCCGATCGAGGAAAGTTAGCTCGATCAAATGAATGTATTCTGCCCTTCAGTATACAGTCCTTCTGCCATTAGTATGTCACAACCAGCAACAAGATGTATAACTGTTTACAATTTGGTTTTACAAAACCTACATTTGTCTGTTTCTCCCACATGTTCAACAGACTTTGTAAACCAATGCGTACGCAGCCCACTATCTGGGGCTGCCAATATTAACCTTTCATCTCTTGGTTTGAATTTACCTCTCCTCAACCATTCCTGCGTTCATTCCTGATCAACATGAGGTTCTTCCAGAAGTTTTTCTATACTTGCAACTATATTTATGTATTTTTCCACATTTCTTGCCTTCTTATCTGGTCCTTCATCTTATATTCTTTCTTTTGTTTTTTGGCACATTCAGTTGCTGCCTGATGTTTATCTACTTCTGATTTGATTTCCATTCCTGCTTGACGCCGATATGCTTCTGCTAGATTAAGCAGAGAAGTCATCTTAGATTTATTCACCTCATGTTTCAAAACTTTCACTACATTTGGGTCTTGTGAGGTCAGCAGATATGTGTGGAGTCCCACGATTGCAGATCTATGCATATAATCAATTTAAAGGAGGCCCATACCTCCTTTAGAACAGGGAATATATAATCTTGGTATGCACTGATTTTTATAAAATATTTGGTGAGCATGAATTATCCTTCTTGTTTTCCTATCTAATCTGTCCAACACATTTTGGGGCCAGTCACTCACTCCAAAACTGTAAGTTAGGACAAGAAGAGCAAATTGGTTTATAGCTTGGATTTTGTTCCTAGATATCAGTGCTGTTTTCAGGATTAATTGAAGTCTTCTGAAGTATTCCTTACTAAGTTTTATTCACATTTGTCCGTATTTTATTGTTGATCCTTCATCAATTCCCAAAAATGTATACACTCCTTGCTCAAGTTCTTTTATTTTTCATTGTATTCTTTTTACTTTTCATTTTGTCTGATTCTATGTAATTGCAGACTCAATCTGATGGTCCAGATGGTTCAGTGCTGTAGGGCTTTCATTAAAAAAAAAAGTAAATAATAATAATTATAATGAGGTCAGAAGACTTTCTTTTTCTTTTTGAAAACTGCATTCTAATAGTGTGAAGCTCATCTTTTTGTCATTCATTATGGAAGACAAATACATCGATATTCTTTTTCAGCCATTTTCTCAATGTACATCTAATTTGGTTGCATTCTTTACCATCACATTTCAATCATTTTTGTACACACTATGGCATTATTTTGCTTCTGGCCTGTAGCTGGTGGTATAGGGTGAATTATAAAGGCATTAGTTATTGTATGTGATGAATTCAATGACTGGAGAAAAGCATTATATAAAAGTAATTTCCTTTGTACCATAATCCTTTTACTCGTAATTTAGAGGTACTAAAACTGGAAATAGTTTAGTCTAGTACTTTTTATACAGAATACAGTGGCAGAATCTCATATCAAGCAATAAATACATAAAGCAAATTATCTTTTATGTGATTAAATGGGCCATCTGCTCTTCTGTCCCCATTTCTATCCCTTTCTCCTCTTCATTTCCTTCAAGTGATACTATCAGTGTTGTTTTTTACATTACTTCGTTATATAAATGGCAGAAATTACCAGGATTCATAGGTAAGTTGTATAGTACACAGTGTGGGTCTGCATGAGAACTGGCTGGGCATAAACTGGTGCAGAATGCTAGTGATTCATAGTCCCATTTGCACTACACTGTGGTGGGCATGCAGAATAGAAGGTTTATGTAGATATATGCTAATGATTTGCAGAGGAAAACAGGTAAAGAATGAGGGGCAGCACAGCAGTGCAGTAGATAGTGTTGTTACGTCACAGCAAGAGGTTCCCCAGTTCAATTCTCAGCTTGAGGTGCCTTTTGTGCGCAGTCTGCATGTCCTCCCTGTGTTTGCATGGATTTCCGCTGGGTTCTCTGGTTTCCTCTCACATTTCAAAGACATTCAGTAGGTGGTAAACTGGCCATAGGTGTTAGTGTGTGTGTGTGTGAGTATGTTGTGTAGATGAACTACCATGGCAGGGTTAGCCATCTGGTGGTGCAAACCTTGGCTCTACTTTATTGTCACTACTGAAGTGACACTCAATCCCATGTGGAAAAATAGGAAAAAGGGGTTGTGGACGTATGGATGGAAATGAAGTTCTGATAGATGTTATGCAAACGCATGTGAGGTGAATATAGTCACAATTCATAATCATAAGTTGGGAAAGTTGGAAACTGTTGCACGTTAGGCTGTAAAGGGGCAAAGACTGGTGATGCTAACCCAGATTGCAATGCTGGTATGAAGAATGCTAGCAGGAGCAGTATGGATTATTCTGTTGTACGTTAACTCTTAGCACTGCTTCCTGATGGTTTGTGTGACATGGTGCTTTGATCCAGATCAAGATTATCCTCAGAGGTTGACAAACTGTAATTCCACCAAGAAGATTATTGATCACTTTTAGAAGGGATCTGAAATTCATGGCCCTCAACCCGGTACAATTATAGATGAGGGAATGAACTGTTCTTCTTTTCTAGTTATGCTGCCTGCATTTGTTTGTGTCATGGAGATTGCGGCCCTTGCCTGAGTTTGATAGTCCACACACAGCACTAATGGTTATTTGAATTTGAGACCCTTGCTTTCGAATCATTCGCATTCAGTATCTAGAGGAATGTGTGGTATTCCTGTGCGATTCAGCATGTATAGCTCTTTCTGTTGTGGTTATTGTAGCCTTTCAGAGACCAGCAGGGACATTATTGGGTATTTTACAGTTCTCTGCCTCTAGAAAACTTAAGTTTCTGAACATAGGATCTGAAGTAGTTCACTTCATTTTATCTGCAACCTGTGGGTATTCGGATCCATATCAGATCTGAGACGGTAACCTTTCAAGCATCTGCTCCAAGCTCCTCCCCCTTAACCATAACCCATCACCATCTCCTACCTTCTCCCAGATCTCATTTGCCGCTTCGTGCATCAGCATCGTGATCTCTGTAGCTTCAAGTGTTGGGTTATTAGTAAGTGCCTTTGTTGGAGTTTTTTTTTTTCTCCAGATAGTGAGTGTGTGTTGATATTTAGTTCCCTTTCCTCAAACTTAAGAAAAGAACCAAGCAGCTGGCAGACACAAACTGCAACGATGAAATCAAGTACTACTTTATTAACCCAATAAAATGGTAAAATTCTTGAAGTGCATTAAATCCATACACTTTTCGTCACTGAAAATATTGTGACTTCTTCAGAAGGCAAAACAGTCAATGTATTCCATTCAAAACCCTTAAATAAGAGCGTTACTAACGTAATTAAACAATTAAGCTGTTCGTTATAATTTAAAGTAAAAGTCATTCCCTATACATAAAATTCTAAAACATCTGGCCATCTATAGCTACAGCTAAAGCTCACAAGCATGATTTTTATTTGTTTATATTTGTATTTCCTTTCTGGAGTTAAACATTCTGCATTAGAACAGATACTATATAATTTATTTAAAAAACATCATATAAAACAATGATATTCAAAAGTAGTTTGTTACCAAAATCTTAGAAAAAGAGTCTACTAGTAATGTATTAATATATGTACGTTAAAATTTGTGTTTATTTATCTTATTCAACTTTATTAGTTAAAATGTATACGTGTATCATTCATTTTAGTTCATAAATAAACTTAAAATGTGTATATGTTTTGTACTATTAGGTGTACTTTAGTATTTTATATATGCATATATACATATACATTTTAATGCCCATTTGTTTTTTATTTACTCCTATATTTAACCCATAAAAGTGTATATTATATGTGGAATGTAAATGAATGATACACATGTATACATTTTAACTAATAAATTTGAATAAAATAAATAAACACAAATTTTAACATACATATATTAATACATTACTAGTAGACTCTTTTTCTAAGATTTTGGTAACGAACTACTTTTGAATATCATTGTTTTATATGATGTTTTTTAAATAAATTATATAGTATCTGTTCTAATGCAGAATGTTTAACTCCAGAGAAGGAAATACAAATATAAACAAATAAAAATCATGCTTGTGAGCTTTAGCTGTAGCTATAGATGGCCAGATGTTTTAGAATTTTATGTATAGGGAATGACTTTTACTTTAAATTATAATGAACAGCTTAATTGTTTAATTACGTTAGTAACGCTCTTATTTAAGGGTTTTGAATGGAATCCATTGACTGTTTTGCCTTCTGAAGAAGTCACAATATTTTCAGTGACGAAAAGTGTATTCGATTTAATGCACTTCAAGAATGTTACCATTTTATTGGGTTAATAAAGTAGTACTTGATTTCATCGCTGCAGTTTGTGTCCACCAGCTGCTTGGTTCTTTTCTTATGTTTGTGGTGTCGCTTGCCCTTGGAGGAAAGTTGTTTATGGATCCGGAACCACTCAGCGGCCCAGCAAACAATACGATGAATAATGGGGAGAGTGAGGGAAACCTCACAGCCTTGATTGAACTTTTAACACAAAAAGTCGATCGGTTATCCGAACGGATGGACGAGGTAACACAAGTACCGAGAAACTCCTCGCCTATTCCTGGGGTGAGGGCTGTCGGATTACCAGGAACTACAAGCTCACAACTTAATTTGCACGCTAATATGCAGCCGAATGGCTTCAATTTGACACAAGGATTGAGGGAAGACGTAGCTGGAGTTGAACAATGGAGCTGCGATGCACGGACTGTCGAATCTCTTAATGCTTGGGTACAGAGGTCTTTTTCCTTCTCTGGAGTCTCTGCAAATGACAACACAGCCTCTATTCAAGAGGTAAGAAATGACATTAATATTAAATTGAATTCTTTTGATGAAAAACTTTTCAAAGTTCGTAAGTTGCAGTTAGAAATTGCCTACTTTAAGGAATGCATTAAATTGAAGATAGTGCCTAAAGGCTTAAGGCACTGGCAATTTCCTGCATTATTAGTTGAGGGTTCCGCGTTTCATAACGCGCTCATTTCCCTTTTTGACAAACAAGGATTGGAACTACTTGAGGTGTTTTGTACACACTACCAAGAACTAGTGAACCACTTGTTAAGCGAACTAGTAGAACTTGACAAGTCCATCAAATCTGACACTGCTTTCTTGAGATACCAGTACGAATATGATAGATGTTTTTTAAGCATAGATGACCATTTAAACAAAATGAATGTAACAAAGACCAAGAAAATTAAACGTGATTTAAAAGACTATAGTGAGGGTAAGGCTTACCCCCACCCCCAACTGACTCAACAAACAAATGTTGCTGCCCAGAGCAGTGAACCTGTATTTGGAGTGGTGATACCACCAGAAGTACAAGGATCAGAAATTGGGGAGGATTTACAATATATACCAATCCCAGATACTACTAGCGACACTAGGAGAAGCGAAAGACTGGCACAACAACACAAACATACAGGGCAAAATAATTTTGACCATGAAGGTGGTCAAAATAATAATAAAAAATCAAGTACTAATCAAAGTCAAAATTTTCAAGGGCAAGCCTCGAGACCTCCCTTTCAACCCAAGAGGTCGACGAGGAACAGGAGAAGGAAATGGTAACCGGAGACTCGATTAATGTGAGTATATTTGACAACCCGGCCACCTTCTCTGTCATCTCCAATTCCAGGAACGACTTTAAGATATATAATTACACCAATTTGGCCATTCCTAGTGAAACGGTTGAGCTGCTAAGTAGGGGTTTAACATTTGTACCATCATCCAGCTTTAACCTGGGGGAAACATTAATAGACTTAAAACTGTTACCAGAAAACTTAATTTATTAATATTGATGGGGAATGACTTTAATAAGGAAACCAACTATCTCATCCCAAGTGTGTACAACCCCCCATTACACCCCACATTGAGTCTTTTTGAGAAAGTAATGGAAATTGATTTGAGGAATCTTAAAGAGGTAAAACGTAGACGTAACTATAATATTTCAAGGGAAGAAAGACAACTGTTGGCCGAACTAAGGCAGGCACCCATCAGGATCATGAAGCCTGATAAAGGAGGAGGTTTGGCCATCATGTTCAACAGTGACTATAATGAAAAAATGTCACTGCTACTGGACAGTGACACATACTCAAAGTCATCTATCAATGAAATGAACTCTGCCTATCGCATGGCTAGAACTACGTTCGAAGATCTTTACATTGAAGGGCGTATAGAAAAGGACATGTACAACTACCTCCTACAGTGAAAACACCAGTATTCTTCGGTGTACTGAAGATACATAAGGACTTACAAAATCCCCCAATGAGACCACTTGTCGATGGCAGGAACAGTCTAACATATACTTGTTCAAAAGTAACTGACAGGATCCTGCAGAAGTACATAAAAGAGGAAAAACAGATTTCTAAGGACTCTTGGTCGTTTCTTCGCTCAATTAACAGTCTACCTTTTGCCCCTGGAGTGTTTTTCATTACTGTTGATGTGAAGGACTTATATTCATGCATCCCTCATGAAATAGCGAGAGAATGGGTAACCCTTATGTTAATAAAGCTGGGAGCACCCACCAACGAAATACATCTTGTTGGAGATTTAATAGATCTGGTTTTATCATATAATTTTATTATGTTCGACAAGGAAATCTACCACCAAAAAATTGGCGTTGCGATGGGTTCCCCTTGCGGAGCGAGCCTCGCCAACTTGGTCATGGCTTTTTGGGAGAGGAACTTTGTGTTGCAAAATATGTTGTTTATAGACCAAATTTTATTTTACACAAGATTCCTTGACGACATATTTTTATTATTTGAAGGTACTCAAGCCGAAGTAGAGCAGCTTATAGAATCATTCAATACTAGTACAGATTTCCTTACATTTACATATAAGTACAGTATTGATTCTATTGATTATTTGGATGTCAAATTGGCAAAAGATTTCTCTAATAGTAAGTACACCTCCAAAATTTATAGGAAGGAAACATATTCTAATATGTTCCTCCACTATGAAAGCTGCCACCCCACACACCAGAAGAAATCTGTAGTCAAAGGTCAACTAGTTAGGGCGGCTAGGATGACAACGAGCGAGGTGGATTTTCTAGCTGAATGTAACCTTTTAAGAAGATTCTTTCTACAAAGAGGTTACCCTAAAGAGTTCATCCAGGAAATAGTTATGGAGGTTAGGACAAAAAGATCAGTAGGTAGATACGTCCCACTATTGGGAGATAACCAGATGGAAAGATTGAATGATCCCTTTGAAAAGTCCAACAGAAATCAATTTACGTACACCTGTAGCATTATTCTATGTTTTAATCTGGATTCTTACGATATTAAAAATATTCTAAATAAAAATTGGGATCTTCTAATAATGGACAACAATTTAAGAAATAAAATGCCAAATAAGCCTAAAACCACTTATAGGAGGGGTATGAACCTGAAGGAAATTTTACAGATGAGATGTTTCAAACCACCAACTAATCCTGGAATGACCAAATGCTATATGTGCAATATGTGCAAATACATTGCTGAAGGCAACCAGTTCACAATTAGGAATACCACTTACAAGATTAACAACAAATATAATTGTAGTAGTAGGAAAGTTGTTTATAAGGCTAAATGTGAGGATTGTGCAGCCTATTATATAGGAAAAACAGACAGAAAACTACAGGAGAGAATATATGAACATATCTACAGCATTAGAAAAGGAAAACTAGAAAATGCCTTAGCAAGACACTGTTTAGAAAACCCAGGACACAAATTCAGGTTCAAAGTCATTGACCAAGTTAGAGATGACCCTAGGGGAGAATACCAACCACTTAAGCTAGAAGAGAAGGAACTTATTTGGCAGTTAAAAACTAATGCTAATCAACTTCCTGGTCTAAATGAGATGACGTCAATCAAATGCATCTTAAGGCTTAAGAATTTGGCTAGGTAAACTTGCACATTTATTCATCGATTTATTCCTTAACATACTTAGATCTTATTTATGCTTTTAAAAATTCTTTTTGAGAAAACCTTTTTTAAAAAAATTAAAAAAAAAATTTTTTTTTTTAATTTTTTTAAAAATGTTTTCCTAAAAACTCTTAAAATTACAGAATTTATTAATTCATTGATGCTTTACATTTCACATATAATATACACTTTTATGGGTTAAATATAGGAGTAAATAAAAAACAAATGAGCATTAAAATGTATATGTATATATGCATATATAAAATACTAAAGTACACCTAATAGTACAAAACATATACACATTTTAAGTTTATTTATGAACTAAAATGAATGATACACATGTATACATTTTAACTAATAAATTTGAATAAAATAAATAAACACAAATTTTAACGTACATATATTAATACATTACTAGTAGACTCTTTTTCTAAGATTTTGGTAACAAACTACTTTTGAATATCATTGTTTTATATGATGTTTTTTAAATAAATTATATAGTATCTCTTCTAATGCAGAATGTTTAACTCCAGAGAAGGAAATACAAATATAAACAAATAAAAATCATGCTTGTGAGCTTTAGCTGTAGCTATAGATGGCCAGATGTTTTAGAATTTTATGTATAGGGAATGACTTTTACTTTAAATTATAACGAACAGCTTAATTGTTTAATTACGTTAGTAATGCTCCTATTTAAGGGTTTTGAATGGAATCCATTGACTGTTTTGCCTTCTGAAGAAGTCACAATATTTTCAGTGACGAAAAGTGTATGCGATTTAACGCACTTCAAGAATTTTCCCATTTTATTGGGTTAATAAAGTAGTACTTGATTTCATCGTTGCAGTTTGTGTCCGCCAGCTGCTTGGTTCTTTTCTTAAGTTTGTGGTATCGCTTGCCCTTGGAGGAAAGTAGTTCCCTTTCCTCCCCCAGTCGCTTGTTCGTCGGTTATAAAAAAAAAAGTTTGTTGTAAAGTAATCTAGTGCAGGCCCTCCCTACCCCTTAGGTGTGAGTGTTTAGTGTGTCGGTCTTCAGTAGGTTGGCTGTGTGTGTGTCTGTAGTATGGCTGATCAGCCAAAACCTACCCTTAAGAAATGCACAGAGTGTGGCCATAAGCTTTCACCGGCCGATGGTCACACTCTGTGTGTTGTTTGCCTGGATGTTCCCCATCTACCTGTACAGTGCAGTGTGTGCACGCTGAATTTAATCCCAGGGTCTTGAAAGAAAGGAACGCCTTCCAAAGAGTCGAGTCCTATGTCTCCTTGGCTCCACTCCCCAAGGTTCTCTCCGGAGCCGACGGAGCCCTTGGATCCAAGGCCTTCATCTAGGTTGTTGCAACGACCAGCCAGATCCGAGTCAGTTGCCTCCTCGTGCTCAACTCGGAGTCTATTGAAATTGGATATGGACAGGATGATGAGATTTATTCAGACCCAAATCCAGATGGGAGTCTTGCCAGGCCCCTCTCACTCTGGAGGGGGGACCTCCATACCCTTCTTTCCTCCAATTTCTCCTTCCGTGATCCAGCCTGTGGTTTCAGGGTTTATGGATCCGAGGATCTTTGGTGCTGGGGGGTTGGCACTGATGGTTCCTCCAACCTCAACTCTGGTGATTACCTTGAGTTCCTCGGATCCTACTAGTGTGGATCCGAGCAACTCTCGGGGCCGAGGACGGGGAGTCAGATTCGAGGGAAGGGCGGTGTCTTCGGCTCTGACTTTGTCAGATCTGAGCCATTCCTTCGGAGCTCCGGCTACTCCTGCCTCGGCCCCGATCCCCATGGAGGACCCGAGGAAAGCTTCCTCCTTGTTGGGTGCTAAGGAGGAACACTCTCTATCGGCATTCAACATGGTGGAGAGGGTTCTCTCCCAAGGATTGAGACCCCAGCCTATTTCCTTGGATTCTGCCCAGAATCCCTTGGATTCGGTTATGACTCCCTTCAGCTTGTCCCAGGGACAGCCCGTGCTAGAGGAACCACAGGCGATTCCCCTGGAGAAACCCCCCCATGGCTCTTGAGCCCTCTTCAGAGAGTCCCACTAAAGAGGATCCCTGTAAACACACATGTAAAAGGAGGCACCTGGACTCCCCTGAGTCCTTGACATAAGACACTGATTTAGATGGAGAAGGTTCCCTTAGGTCACCTCTCAAGGATGTCTCCTTTGGAGACATCATGGAGATCCCCCGCCAGAGGGGAGGTTGGTCAGCCCAAAACCCTTCCACGGATGAGTCAGTGTTCCTGGAGGCCTTTTGCATGGGCCCATCTTCATCCCGGGTGTCCCCTCCTGCAGATCCCTTGGTGGATCTTATCACCATGTGGGCATGAAAGGAGCCTGACACCATAGAGCTGATACCAGAATGCCCAGGCAGGATTCTCTCACCACCCTCAGACAGACAGGCCTGGTATAAAGGATCCCCTGTGGATGCTATGGTGGTTGCAGCAGCCACCAAGAGGGAACTGGCACAGGAGAGTTCCTTGGTCCACAATCCAGACAAGGAGTCCAGGGCAGTGGCTCGATTTGGGAAGCGAGTATATTCTTCAGAAATGTTTTCAACCTGAGTGCTGAACTTTTGTCACACGTTATATAACTGCAGCAAGATCTAGTCATGGAGTTAGCTTAGTCACCCCCAGAATCTTTGTTGCCAGAGGATAAGTGTCTGTTCTCTGCGAAGTTGTCAACTCTGAAATCAGAATCGAACACGTCTATATGCTTCGTTTCCCATGCTACGGAAGGAGCAGCTAGGGCAACTGGGACTGGCATGGCTATGAGGCAACATGCTTGGCTCAGACTGTGTCAATTCATGGACCTCTTTAAGGCATCTTACACAAATGCTCCCTTTGATGGTTCTTCTCTTTTTGGGAAGACCGTATGTGACACCCTTATCCTGAGCAAAAAGGACGGGAAGACAGTCCGCTTCTCTAGCCCTCAAAGATCCTTTTCTAGGAATCAGAGAGGCTGATAGTTTTGTACTAGGCTAACTGCAGTTGTGGGCCATTTTAAGCCTAGCCATCTACCCCATGTGAGAATCAAACCCTGCACCTTGTATCTGCAAAGTAAATACTTTAACCATTATGCCATCCTGGGCAAAAGAAGATGTGGTTTTGAAAATCACAGTTTTCCCGGACTCTCAACTCGTCCCCTAGAGGCAGAGGGTGACAGGACAGATGCTGCCCCAGAGGCAGAGGGGGGCTGAGGAATTTTGGGGCTAGGGTGACATTCTCGGAGAGGCCCACACAGAAGCCCTGAGGGGTTGCCTGACTGTCCTACTCTGGAGACAATCAGGAGAAGATTATCATTGCACCCAACGGCTTGTGAGTCCATAACTGCAGATCATTGGGTGCGTCAAATAATATCCAGAGGCTGCACCATCCCATTTGTTACCCCTCCCATCCAGCCACAGCACCTCCCAGAGGTCCCACCTGCTCAAATGGAGGCAGCAGCGCTAGAGATTTCCAAGCTGCTTCGCAAACGAGACATTGAACCGGTCCCCCCAGATCAGTCTAGATCAGGCATTTACTCCAGGTTCCTTTTAGTGCCAAAAAAGAAGGGGGACCTCAGACCCATCTCTGACCTGTCAACCTTGAACCTGGCTGCCACCAAGCAGAAATTCCAGATGGTCACCTACAGTCCATTCTACCTTATCTATGAGAATGTGACCTGATGTGCTCGATAGACCTCCAGGACTCTTACTACCTCATTAAGATTCGCAGAAGCTCAAGGAGATTCCTTTGCTTCTGGCTGGGAGCCAATCATTTCCAGTTCAGAGCCCTACCCTTCGGTCTCACCACAGCCCCCAGGGTGTTTACCAAGGTAATGGCAGTTGTAGCAGCTCACCTGAGGCTTCAGGGAATTCAGGTATTCCATTACCTAGACGATTGGCTCCTTGCTGCTTCCACCAAGTGTCTTCTTTGCATTGCCAGAGACTCCTTCCTTCATCTTGCAGACCGGCTAGGGATCACTATCAATGTTTCCAAGTCCCTCTTGGACCCGGTGCAGATCTTGGACTTTATCGGGGCATGGCTGGACACCCTTCAATTGAAAGTCTTCCTAACTCCAGACAGGGCCCATATATCAGTGGTTCTTGGCCCCATACTACCAAAGGTGGGTGATGTTCTTTGAGCCCTAGGCTCTATGGCTGCAGCAATCTCGATCCTCCCCATTGTGCATCTTCACATGCGTGTTCTACAGTGGTCTTGGCTAGATCTCCCCATGGAATATCCAATTCAAATCATCAAAGCCTGCAGGGCATCACTTTTCTGGTGTCTCCAATTGCCGGAGATCTTAGCGGGACGCCCATTTGTTTCACCCACAGCCTACAGTAACCATGGACGCCTCCCAGCTCGGGTGGGGGGTCATTATCTGGGGAGGATGGTCCAAAGCATGTGGTCACAGATTGAGACCAGATTTCATATCAGTGTTCTGGAGATGAGAGCAGTGCTTTTAGCTTTGCAAGCCTTCCACACTGTTCTTCCTCTGGGGACTGTTGCAATTCAGTCAGACAACATGTCGGTTGTCTGGTACATCAACAAACAGGGAGGAGCCAGATCTTATCCTCTGTGTCACGAGGCCATGAGAGTTTGGGAGTGGGCAATCTCCACCAGTCGATTTCTGATTGTAAGGCACATCCAGGGACGCTACAACATTTTAGCGGACAGATTGAGTCAGGCTATTCTAATGCCATATGAGTGGTCTCTGAAACAGTCGATAGCAGAGGTGATCTTCCTTGTGTGGGGTCAGCCTTGTTGCAGTCTCTTCACATCTCCTTCCAATGTGAAGTGCAGCGAGTTCTTCACTCTGATCCCCTCACCAGGAGATCCCCCCAGAGATGCTCTAGTCCATGCTTGACCTCCCAGGTTACTGTACACTTATCACCCATTACCTCTCATTCTGAAGTTTCTTCAGAAAGCCTACCAACTGGGGTGCAAAGCGATCCTCATTATCCCATTCTGGTCTCATCAGGTATGGTTCCCCTTCCTCTGGTTTCATGTTCTAGCTCCTCCTTGGATTCTGGATCCTTGCCCGAATCTCATCTCTCATCCCTCGGGCAGTTATCCACCCAACCTGGACAGCCTCAAGCTGACAGCTTGGTTGCTCCAGTTCCCTTGATTGCCAGGACTCCCAGTCTTTCATCTTCAGTAAAAAACTATTCTGGTGGCATCCCATAAGGCCTCAACTAGGAAGATTTACTGCAGTAAATGGAAACAATTCTCTATTTGGGCTTCTCAGAGGAACATGGATCCCTTTACAGCCCCTGTTCCTGCAGTGTTGGATTTCTTAGTCAATATTTTTCAACAAGGGGCTAGTTCCTCCTCGGTGAACGTGCAACTGGCAGCTATCTCGAATTTCCATGTTGGCGAAAACATGAATTCCCTGGCTGCTTCTAGACCATGTAAGGCTTTTCTTAAAGGCAACTTTCTGTTACGTCCCCCAGTTAAGGAGACTGTTCCTCCTTGGGACCTTACCTTGGTTCTGCAGGCTTTAGTTGCTCCCCCCTTTGAACCTGCAGCATCAGTAGATTTGAAGTTCTTATCCTGGAAGACAGCCTTCCTAGTGGCCATTATGTTGGCTAGGAGGGTTTCTGAGATTCAAGCTTTGTCTGCCGTGCCCCCTTACTTGATCTTCCATAAGGACAGGGTCTCGCTCCGCATGAACCCTTCCTTCTTACCAAAAGTAGCTTCTGAGTCCAACATTAATCAAGCAATTAGCCTGCCTGTTTTCTTTCCAAATTTTCAGAACAAGAGTGAATATAAGTTGCATTTGCTAGATGTTCATAGACAGCTTCATTATTATTTACGCAGAACAAAGCCCTCCCGTAAGTCTGACCAGTTATTTCTCTCCTTTTCTAAACCCTTTCTGGGCAAAGCCATCTCTAAGGTTTCCTTAGCTAGATGGATTACACAATGTATTTTGCAAATTTATAAAGGCAAAGGTCTGGCCCCACCTGGTCCTGTTAAAGCTCATTCTACCAGATCTATGGTGACTTCTGCCGCCTTTTGGTCTAGGGT
The DNA here is from genome assembly GCF_019279795.1 of Protopterus annectens. Classification (NCBI taxonomy): domain Eukaryota; kingdom Metazoa; phylum Chordata; order Ceratodontiformes; family Protopteridae; genus Protopterus; species Protopterus annectens. The sequence goes on from NC_056750.1 coordinate 798,988,663, forward strand.
TTCACTGGATGACATTTGTGCGGCAGCAACTTGGGCAAGGTCACATACCTTTGTTTCTCTTTATAAGTTGGATTTGATCTCCAGAGGGAGAGCATCCTTCAGCTCTGCAGTGCTCAGGAATATCCTTACATGAGGGCCACCCAGGAGTTTAAGTAGCTGGAGACTCTGTCCCACAGGTTGCAGATAAAATGAAGTTAACTACTTCAGATAAAGAAGTTATGTACTCACCATAATGTTCCATCTGAGTAGTTACACTTCATTTTTCTGCAACCATCCCACCCTCCTTCTCCCGAACCTGTTCAGGGTTTGTTATAAAGTTGAGTTGCTGATTGGTTGAGTAGTGGCAAACTCGATCTGAGGGAAGGTAGGAGATGGTGATGGGTTATGGGTAAGGGGGAGGAGCTTCGAGCTCGGAGCAGATGCTTGAAAAGTTGCCGGCTCGGATCTGACATGGATCTGAATACCCACAGGTTGCAGAAAAATGAAGTGTAACTACTCAGATGGAACATTATGGCGAGTACATAACTTCATTTTCATGCATACTTCCTCAACTGTTAATCTGTTAGTCTGGTGAAGTTTTTAGACTTATATTTTAAGTACAAATAACCAGAGAGAAGCAGAATTTACATTTGGCTCCTATCCACGAGGGACAAGGGTGCTAAACATGGAAAGCTTAGTGAGCATTCAGCTTGTGTCAGATGTTTGGACAAGTACATAGAAAAATGGGCTTTATACTCAGTGTTTACCTGATATGTGCAGAATACATTAGAATGACCAAGGAGGGAGGTGCAACTGGAAGGACAAAATCCAGGATTTTATCCCCTTGCTTGGGGTGTGGACTTAATTGGTCCAGACTGTACTAATAAAGTCCAGAAATCTCTGGGTATACATGATAGAGGATGTACATATTTCCCAGTTAATGTAAAGGCCCCTAGGAGAATGTTATTTAGTGTATTGCATAGCGACTCCATAATAGGTAGGAGCTGTGGGCTGACATGTTCCTATATTTTACCATGATGTGAAAGGGGTCTTGTTAATGGTAAGTTGGTCATGTTTTGCAGGGAAATGCATGCTTGTAGGGAGTGGAAATGTTTGTTAAGACTCCTAGCATTGAGCAGTAATACTCATTGTTTTGCTCCTGCTGAAAGAAGGGGTAGAGGAACATTATTTCTTAGCCTTCCTGGAGATTACCAATCCTTGGAAGGCCTGCAAAATTGTTTCAACTGCTTTGCTTTTGGTGACAGATGGAGCATAGGGGCATTGATTCCTGCTGGTTTCTGATTTGGTAGTGTGAATGGGACATCACTGAGTGGTCTGATTGTAGATTTGGTGAGATTCAGAGCCTTTGTGTTGTCCAGGGGTGGCTCATGGTACTGGCTGCTGGAAGGCAGCAGCCTCCCCATTAAAAAAAAAAGAAAAATACACCCCTCTCTCTAGAAAAAGGCAGACATTATCCCTCTGCACAAAGGAGGACATTCAATAGACATTACTAACTTTAGACCTATAGCAATCTTATCTCTCACCCCCAAAATACTTAAAAAACATATTTAAAATCAATTTTAAAACAATCTCCTGCAGGAAGAACTGATATCCCCCTACACAACATAGCTTTTATCCTTCCTATAGTACTAACACTGCATTTCTAACCTATAAAGATGCTAATGTAAGATAATACATTTTTCTCTGACAGTTGTTAATGTATTGATTAAATGAGTCATTCATTCATTTGGTGCAATGAAAATCTGAGGTGTCCAATCACAATCATACACATGGCTATAATTGATGGCTGTGTATGCATTTATGTATATGAAGAGGAGCACATGCGCTTGTCTGTCTCTGATTTTGAATATATATATTTTTATAATATCTGCCTTATGTTTTTTTCTCCTTCTCATAATTTGTGTTTTTTTTTCAGTTAAAGCAATGACTACTGCAATGACTATATAATGATTGCAGATATTAAAGCTTCAAACTTAATAACCCTTCAAAAAAGTATGCTAATGCAAAGCCTTCTATAATAGTCATTTTCTTGTTGTATAAAGGAGATAGCTGTGACTGATTTTGGTCCTTTGTCTGCCATTATGGTTAAGTTTTTTTGATTCTTGAGCACATAGCTTGAGGCGTACTGGGGGGTATGCAGTGGTTTCCTCACTGTATTCTGCCAGGTGATAAATTCCTATGTGGCAGTTATTTACATAATTATGCACTTATTTCATCACGATCAAATATTTGAAGTGTACAGTCACAGTTATACAGGTGGCTGTAATGATGGTTACATTAGTGTGTGTCTGTGGGGTTAAAATAAACTACTGTGGCCAGTTATTATTTTCCAACATTCTGATATCTAAGGTGCATGCAGACAATAAAGTTGGTCTTAATTCATAAGTTCAGGGGTTGACTGTGGATGAAAGTGATTGACACTACTGGCATTAGTTCAGGTTAAGCAGCTTTAGTGTGAATTTGTGTACAGCCAGCTGGAATACATACTATACCTGTTTTAAGACAGTCAGTTTTTTGAGATGTGCATAGTCAATAAAGTGGCTGCAACTGATGATCATAGGAGGTTACTAGGCTAATGGCCCCAATGTCCTTATAAGCCTAGCCAAGTTTTTTTCCCTTTTGTAATGGTGCTATTAGTAGAACTGACTCAGCACTTGCTGCCCCTGTCCGGAAGGGATGGAGGTGAAACCTCAGGGGTGAATTTGTAATTCCCCATCCAATTATCCAGATTATGCTTGAAAAGGGTCAGTGAAGGATTCTGTTGTACTAAGATTGAAAGCTTATTCCAGAGTAGGGATGCCTCTGGGAGATGAACCTGTCTCTCCAGTAGTTCCTGATAATTTCACGTGTTTTGTGTGTGATTCTTGACAATACTGAAGGACCAGGTATTAGCAGTTGTTAACCCGCTTTCCATTCACCTAAAAACATCTCAGTAACTTTATTCTTAGTGCTCCATGCACTGATAATGTGCAGATAGAGTTGCTATAGCATCCTGTACCATGGAATATTCGGGGGAAATCTGGTGCAAACGCAGAGGTTACAAAATTCCACAGTGAGTTTACCTCCCAAAGAATTCTCATTCATGTTATATTACTCCCTTGCTGCTTGATTTGCATTAATTGCTGGTTGCTGACAGGTCCCCTGGTACAAGATACTTTTTTCTATTACAATGGGCCTTACATAACCTGGATTCTGCTTACTTATTGGGCCCTACAGAACTTGGGTGCTGCTTACTTAGGAGCCCTACATAATATGGGTAATGCTTATTTATGAGGTCTCCTACAGTCTAGGTCCTGCTTACTTACTGGGCCCTACACAACTTGGGTCTGCTTAGTTAGTGGGCCCTATTTAATCTGGGTCCTGCTTAGTTACCAGGCCTTACACAACCTGGGTCTTGTTTACTTATCAAGACATATACAAGCTGAGCCTTGCTTGCTTATCAGGCCCTACACAACCTGGATCCTAGATACTTACAGGGCACCATCCGTCCAAGCTCCTGCTCGTCCGAAATAGCCTATAGCTCTTTGTTTCCCTGAAGTCCCTTTGTACATTAAAAAGCGAGAAAGGTACATTAAAAGAATATTTAAAGACTGTGTTGCTAAGATGTGATGGACATTATTGAAATTTGTGATAATAGAGGTTTATGGACTGTGGGGGATGGGAACGTAATATGGTATTAAAAATGGAAAATCAAAAGAGTGTGCACATTCCAAGTATAAGTGTGGATGGCAATAGTGGTACAGTAAAATATTGGGGACAACAAAAACATGTTTTTTGTATAAAATACGATAATTTAATTAATAAATGTGTTAAAAGAAAATGTTAAATCTGTTGTAAAATGCGTTATGATGCAAAAAATGTGAACAGAGATGTTTCAAATGTGAGAAGACAGGGCACTTATGGAAGTATTGTAAAGAAAAAGCAAGTGAGGAATAAGATACTGAGCAAGAAATAGAACAAGAGGAAACTATAGAACAAGAGCAAGAAAAGCAAAAAAATAATAAATATTGAGAGAAAAAAGGAAAATAAAGTTAAAGAAAAAAGAAATAAGGTATGAAGGAATATCAGAAATTAGTGAAGAAGGAGAGACAAACTGGAAACTGGTGAAAGAAAGAAAAGCTTCTGTTGGAAAAAGAGTGAAGGATAGGAAAATAAAATTTATAGACTTAGGAATGAAAGAAAACAAAAAAGGAAAAAGTTAAATAAGAAACAGCATTAGAGACAACAATATAGGAAAAGTAAAATAAATAGAGAAAAAGCTGAGGATTTTAGTAGCTAATGTCAATAGTATAAAAAATGTAACATGAAGAGAAGGAGTATTAGGTTGGTGTGCAACACTGGACATGTAGATGATCATTTTAGATGACATAAGAATATTAACAGAAGAAGAGAGACTAAAAACAGGTTATGAGGGAATAAGGTTATATGCAATACAGGATAAAAGAAACATGCTAAGATATAGGAATACTTTGTAAGCAATCAATAACAAACTATACTCTGGTTAAACTGGGTAGAGGTGTAAAGAATAAGTGTATAGAATTATAGTAGTGTATGCATATGATACAAAGAAAGGAAGTGAGGATATGTTTAAAGATATTAGATTACATTAGTGTAAATATGGACATAATACTAGTGATTTGAATTGTGAGTAAAAAAAAAAATGAGTGCAAATATAAAAGTAATGTTTGAAATCATTAAAAGTGGTACGTTAAACATTTTAAATAATAAACAATGGACATATAAAAGAAATAATTTAAGTGCAGAAATAAGCTTTTATATTATTTCTGAAAGATTAAAAATAATACAAGAAGGAACTACGTGTATAGGGTTTTCAGACCAAGAAAGAAATGGTCATGTAAAAATAGGTAAAGGGGTTTAAGAGAATAAATGGAAAAGAGTTAGATAACAAAGGTGAAGAAATGATTATGCAGTTATGGATAGATCATGTGGGAATGAGATCTGGATGGTATGGTGGATAGGCTTTAAAGACAAATATAAAAATGCTACTTGGAATGGCAAAGTATAATAAGAAAAAGGGAAAGGAAAAATATAAAGAAGCGAGTAGTAATGCATTCACAGATTTAATAAAAAAAAGAGAGAGTTTTTTGATAGAAATATATGAGATGAATCAAGTAAAGATATATTCTACAAGGGGAAAAAAAGAAGAGGTAGCAACTTAAGTAATATAGTAAAAGAGAAAACAAGGATAATAAGGGCAATAAAAAATGAGAAAGTGTAAGAAATCAGCAAGAAATAAGGAATGCAGTTCCAGAATATATAGAAAAGAAACTTCAAGAGAATAATATGAAAAGAAAAGAGAAGTGGAAGGTTAAAGAGCTAGCAGAACAAGATAATAAAGAGCTAGAAAAAGAAATCTCAATAGAAAAAGTAAATAAAACATTAAGAATGGTGAACTTAGAACTGCCAGTTTTTCTAGATGGAATTAAATATATGTACAGAGATATGTCAGACTGGCAGAAAAAGTATTTTAGACAGGTGTTGAATGAATGGTTAGGGAAAGGTTTCAAACAGGAAGAAATGTGTCTTGAAGCCATAAAACTGATAAGGAAACAAAAGAGAGAGAAAGTAGATTTAAGAAACTGGAGGTCCATGGTGCTTAATAACTCAGATTATAAGATTTTTATAAAAATTACAGAAAAGAGATTGGAAAATAAAGTAAATAAAATATTGTATGCTATGATATTTGGAAGAAAGGGAAACGGAAGTCAAGAATTACTACTAATAATAAGAAAAATTGTAGATGACATATTAAATAGGAAAGCAGGAGTAAAAATTATGGCAGGTAACTTGGACAAGGCTTTTGATAAGATATAATGTGATACACTGTGTGACGTAATGAAATAATAGAACATAAGTGAAAATATTCAAAAGACTTTTGTTGTAGCATATGTGAGAAATAAGGTGAAAGTAGTAGTGAATGGCTGGTTGAGTAAAGAAATCAATGTCCAAAGAAAGCTAGAAGCCAAAAACAAGACCATCACTTTTATTAAAGTACAATGTAAAATGCAGAGCTTTCGTGTTAAACAACCTTTCCTCAGTCAAATACAAATTCATTAAAAAACACTACATTTTTAAAAAAAAGATAACCAGACTCAGCAACCAGTCAAATAAAAAAAAAACAATCATTAACTGAAACCTTTAAAAATACATACTTATTTATCTATAAGCCAGTAGATAAAACCTATAGTAAGAGTTTAAGATGTCTAACAAATTTTAGAAGAAAGACATCACCACTGAAAAATATATGCTAACAAATATATAGATACATTTAAATATTATAAACCATTATAACAATACTTTAAAAACAATATTCAACAAATACGTACGTAATTATACCTGCATCTGTTTTTCTTTTAAAGTGGTTTAATGCTTATAGTTGTATTAAGACCAGGGGGTTCTATCAGCATTCAAGCTTAAAATCCATTTGTAGTCTGCTATCTCTAATTTATTATTTATATCACCACCCTGATATTATTTTGAATGACTTGTACAACTCTGAAATTAAATACATGCTGAGTGCCATTATGAATACAATGTTTAGCCAGAGCATTAGTTAATATATTCCTTTTCATGACTGACATTATTATCTTTAAACTTTCTGCTACATTTCCCTTTGTAAAAGGTGAACATGCTGAGCAAGTTGCTAGGTAACTAACATTCTCCGTAAAACAAGTTGTATAACAGTAAATATTCTTTTTCCTGTTAACAGATGAATAAAAAATGTAGCCTTAAGAATAGGTTTACAAGCCACACAACTTAAACAGGGAAATATACCTTTTTTATTTATAAATGCATGCTTATTAAAAGTATTTATTTCTTTATAAAAAAGCTTTTTGTTAATATTTCTACTTCTCTTATATGCAAAAGATAGATATTCCCCTATGATTTTATACAAATCAGGGTGAGCACAGGGTGTGCAGTTAAAATGGTCCAGTTTTTCCTTATAACACTCTTAGTGCCATTAGTTCTAATATTATACTGAATAAAATACCTGACAGAACTAGTTCCAACTTCATTACACCTCTTTTCTCCCTGATATACATTCTGTGTAAAATATGGTTTAGCAAGCTTACTTCTTTCACTATCTACATAATTCTTTGATTCTCATAAAAGAGCAACACTATAGATCTTGTTTTAAACTCTTGTGTTATTTCAGGTATCTGTTCATTATGTTTCATTCTGTCTGTAATTCAACCTGCTCAGCCTAAGGAATTGACTCCTCACAATACGTTTAAACACATGCTGGGGATGCATACTACCCCTATGCAAAACACTGTTAGCCTGTATGTCATTTTTATAGACACAAGTTTGTACCATTTCATTTTCATTACTTAAAAAATATATAAAAAAACAGATCTTTTCCTTGAAAAAATTAAATTTAAATAAAAAAAAAATCAGTGGTTGTATAAGATAGGCGGCATAGTCCAATAACATATTTTCATTCCCTGTCCAATTCAAAAACACTTCTTCAACAAAGCATTTGTAAAATGTAATGTGCTGACTATATTCATTTGTAACATTGTACACATAATTATTTTCCCAATGGTTAAGCGTCATATTTGCATATGTGTTTGCAATAGAGGTTCCCATCGCTAGACTCAGGAGTTCAGCTTATCTCCTTTATGCTGCACTGCAGTGTCAGTAATCCATCTACTTGGTGTGGAAATAGAACTTGCAGCCTTCTGTACCAAAGATGTGTGTGCTAACTGTTGCCATCAGTATTTGTTCCTTATATATTTCAAGTTTTTTAATTTTATTTCAGAGCTGCATTCTCAAGATTTGGTCATTATTTCTTTTTATTATTGCTTTTAGCCGGTAACCATTGTAATACTCTAGATAAGCAACTAATTAAGAGGTTTTCTTGCTTGTTTCCTTGTTTTATTATATTTAGATGAGGAAACAAGTGACTCCTTTTCAGCTAAAGTCAGTTTCAAATTCAAGAAAAGAAAAACAGAGAAAATACATGTGAAAGTGCAGTTTATTGCTTAAGATAGCAGTAGCAAAATACAAAGTAAAGTAAAAACATTACAGTTGTGAACCCGAGCCATTTATTGCCAGATCAGCTCATATACCATCACAGGTAGCGATGGCTTTTCTTCCTTCATGCAAGTATTGACTGAGCTGCCTCATGGCAGACAACAGTTATTCATTTGAAGTAATCACATGCAAACCTGTCAAAATACCTAGTTTTATCAGTGAATTAAATTGACAAAATAAGCACTAGAACTTCTGACAGTAACTGGTAGGTGTGTCATGTCAGTTGGCTTTTATTACATAGTTAACTTTTTTCCCCAGGCTTTATATACCTAAGAGATGCAGTGTGGTATCCTAAAACGAACTGGCAGAAACCTCAAAAATAAAAAACGAAACAAAACAAAAAAAAAGTTGTACAACCACTTTGAGACAGACTAAGTCATGGCTGAGTTCGCAAACATTTATGCTTCAAGGTTTCTTAGTATAGCTTTCTAGAATTCTGTTTACTTTTCAGGACAACACTAAGATTACTTAAAGTGGTGTGGGTAGCTGATAGGGGCAGCAAATCAGAAAGTAAATTGGATACGTCTGAAAGAAAAAGGGTTAGCAGTGGTATATCACAAGGCTCAGTTTTGGGGTTTCTTCTCTTTGGCATCCATTTCTCAGACCTTCAGGCCAGCATTCCTTGCATATGGTTAACTAAGTTTGCAGATGTCTGTAAATTGGGTGTCTTTAGTCAATCTTCAGCTGAGTCACAATTGTTCTGAGATGAGTTGGACCATGTTAACAAATGGTCTCAAATTACATGTTAAAAATATATATAGCATGGTTTATGTTAGTAAACAAAACACTCTGACTTACCATATACCACAAACAGTCCACAGTCAATAACCAGTAAACAAGGAAGGCAGGATTAGTATTGCAACCACGGATCTCTTTATTCAACTGAAACTCCAACAGTTAAGCACTTTTGTCTTAATCGAAGACTTCTTCAGAACTGTTGAATAACATGCTCAAAGTCATTAAAATAGTCAAAACTCACTAGTCACATGTTAAAAGCCACCAATGAGACATTGCCCAAATACACTTGATAATTATAAACAATAATCAACCTGGCACTTCTCCTTGCACTACAGTTCTAATTATAATTTATATTCAGCTTTATAAAAGTAGCAAGTAACATGCTGAAAGTAGCAATCTCTGTAATACAGATTACCCCCACTTGTAAAAATGTTTCTTATCCAAAAAAGACCTTCTGTAGTGCTGTCTGATAACAACTGTCTACTTGTTTCATGGGGAAAACATGACCAAAGTAAAAAATGAACAGCAAACAAGAAACAAGCTCAAGATAAATTGCTTAATGGATTACTGTACAGGTTATGGACCGCACATGATAGATTGGCATTATGTTTAGTTTACAGGTAAAGCCTGCAATGACTGCAAGTCTCCAGCAAATGTAATGTGACACTGAAAATACTGTAATCCTGTCCTTTATTACAAATACTGTCATATGTATTTCAATACCTAAGGCTTATACGTTATCCAGCTATGTAAATATTCACTGCATGGCAACAAAAAAGGCTTTCGATGTTAATAATTCTTTAACAGTATGCTTAGTAAAACTTACTTGCATCTTACAATCTCAGACAAGCTTTAACGTAACTACATTTAGCTGAAAAAGTAGAAAAGAAATACAGGGCCTGCTTTAACATTTTGAGGGCCCACGGAATGAGTCAGATTGGGGGCCTCCTGAACACTTCCTGTCTAAGTATCAGCCTGTTAATGCCAACCCTTTTAAGCAACCTTTTAGTTCATGCTGCAGAGTTTTAAGAGCAGAATATACAGATTGAACTGTAGCTGCAATGCTCTTACATTACATCGGGACTGTACGACACCAAATTGGCTCATCTCACAGAGAGAGATTCACAGTAACTGCATTTAGATCAACAATGATACATTACAACAACAATGCATATGGCACTGAAGCACTGTTTCACCTCCTCACATATCCTCCAGTGGTTTCTCTACCCCCCCCCACAGGATCCCCCCACCATGCTCATTACTTTTTCTTCTTTTTCTCGCATTTTGAATTACTCTTCAGTATTTTCAAGAATCTATGACATTCTGTATGCTCTGATGTGCACATTAAAGTTTGTTTTTCTTTTCTTTTTCACAACCATTTCATCAAATGATGGCTTGAAGAGAAATTAGGATTAAGGAAATAAATGCAGCGTTGCTCTTCAACTTTAGTTTTCCTTGCATCCTTTCATTTAAGAAGTAACTCAATTAAGCCAGGGTCTTCTGAAGCTATAGTGTTAGAGATGCTCTGAGATGCATTTTAAAATACATTCCCAACCTTTTAATCCAATGGTGACCTGAGCAAAAATCATGAGAGAGAAAATAATTTCAGTTTTATTTTTTTTTTCTTTCAAGGAAGACATAAGTTGTGCCCAAGGTTTAATTCTCAATGCTGATAACGTAGCAACTCGTAATAAATAGGAAAATTGTTTGGGAGAATACACATATCATATCTGGGAATACTGCTTGCATCCCTACCCCCCCAAAAAAAAGACAGTCACTGCCTCTGCTTCCCAACTGGGTTAGACTGGGATGACAGCAGAGGTTCAGATGGCCACAGTCATGTATTTCAAGTAACTGTTGTCAAATATTTACACATAATGCTTCCTCAGTCTTCATTACTACCCCTAGGGCAGCTGCCTGTATGTGTGGCAAATGTGTGATTATGAGGAATGTGAACAAAACAATGATTACAGTAATTTATTCCACTTTGTTGCCCCTAGGCAGTACATTGCCCCATAACTAGCTATAGTAACCTTCCTTGTAAACCTCTAAGATCTGTGAGAAAAGTAAAACAAACAATGAGCACAGTGTCTCTAGCCCGAACGCAACCTATAATAACCTCCTGCTCACACCTCTTAGGTTTGGTTGCGATTAAATTAAAGAAGTAACTACCAGACCATCCCCAGTCTACCACACAACCTACAACAATCTTCTAGACCCCTGAGTAGGGCTGGTGGTTTTGAATGGGTAGGTCTGAGGGCCGAAGATCTGAGTGTCTGAATGTTCTATGATGTAGTTTATGCTCTACTTTTGAAATATAATTAACTGCATTTTTTTTACTTCTACCTAGAAGAGTTATGTATGTGTCCACCATTATTGTGTGTGTGTGTGTGTGTGTGTGTGTGTGTGTGTGTGTGTGTGTGTGTGTGTGCGCATATGCACATATAAAATCGAACTGGAGTAATTTTTAAAAAGTGTTCCTGATTTTTAGCTGTTATTCTATTGTTATTTTTGCTTTTGCTCAGGAATGGAATTCTTGAGCAAAGAAGTTGACAGTTATGGTTTCTGGTGTCCTGCCAAGATTTATAAAGCTCCCTGAAATAAAAAATTCCAGCAGATCGGGAGCATCAGCTCTTCTTAAAATCCAAGGTAAGTGCTGAGATCAGTCACTCAGGGCTGCTGATCTCTAGCACTTTGCTCATGTTCATTCACCGATTGTCATCCTTAACAGGATCATGTTAGTACCCTCTTTCAAATAAAGCATATGATCGGAAAATGAATAATATTTTTTCACCTTATTCTTCTCCAGCTTTTGTGAGGCCCCTACACAGAAAAGTATGATTCAGGGACCCCTCCAGCCACAGGTATTGCAGGTACATAAAGCTGGCTATGATTTTAGTTTTAGAGGAGGGAATGCTCACCAGCAGGATTTAACTAAGGGCACTGTGTAAAATATTTAATGAAATTGTGAAGCCTGTTTTTATAATAACCAGACATATCGTTGAACTGTAAAGAAGATGTAACAGTTATTATTACACAGGTGGTTTATTTAGTACACAAGATAGTTACCTTTTGTTGGTTTGACAAACATGTAACAAAATATGATAACCTGCTGTGGCTGCCCCCCCCCCCCCCCCGGACCAGGGTGTCACCAGCAACTGCAGAGTTCATTGGTGCCTAAAGCCGGCTATGGAAACACTGCTGCAATAGGTGAGAACAAATTCTTGTGCATATGTACTTATTAGACTGTTGATCCATGAGGGTCTTTACAAATTTTAGCCCTTTTGTTTAGAGTAAAAATAACAAACTGGCCATACATGATTGTGCATAACAAAAAAAAAAAAATATATATATATATATATATATATATATATATATATATATATATATATATATATGTTTTAATGTAATTCTATGATAAAATGATTTATGCAGACTGTGACATCCCCACTCTGGGCCAGTAATCAAGGAGCCTCAATACTCTAAAACAAACAAAGATGAAATGTTATGCTGAAGTCCTGATGTACCAAAACAGATAAATCCAAAATGAAAAAAGTAACAGGACACTGCCAAGACGAAGCCAATAAAATCACCTTTTATTAGATAAAAGTTAGCGCTTTCGGGATAACCCTTCTTCAGACATAATTTAAAACTATAAATACAGCCATATTTAAAATACAAACCATCCAATCATTTACTCACAAAAACCCGCCTATTTTTTAACACAGGTTTTATGGGTAATACATCATTAAGGCCTGGGGGTCTATGTGCTCTTAAATCAACAATCCACTTGGATTCAGCTAAAGCTGTTCTATGTTTGATGTCACCCCCCCCTGTCATTGGCCCTCATATTCACAATACATCTGAATTTAAAAGTGTGCGTAGGGTATTCTCTTATATGTCTATAAAGTGCATTACTTAAATCACAAGTTCTAATATTACTAAGGTGTTGCAAAATCCTGACTTTAAACATATTATTGGTCATACCTACGTAAAAACACGCACATTCTTCACAATTAGCCATATAGACCAAATGTTGTGTCCTACAAGTTGCCCTCCCCTTGAAATGAAAAATTTTTCCTATATCTGGATGTTTAAAATCTGTATCACTCTTAATATATGTACATGCCTTACAATTACCACAGGGGTGGGTACCACTCTCATATTGGATATATACCCTTTATCCAAATGTGTCTCTTTACATAATAGGTCTTTTAGATTCTTATTTTTTCTATAATTAAACATAGAACGTTCACCAACTATATCTTTCAACCCAATGTCACTTGTTAGTATGTTCCAATTATTCTGCACTATCTGACAAACATCTTTGATGTTACTACCATAGGTAAAGAAAAGTTTGGGTTTGTCCTTCTTGTTTGTATCAATACTACCCTGTCTGTCACTATCTGAACCATCCAACCATGGCCTGTATCTTGTTTTCCTATATTGTGTATTTCTATTCATAGCTTTGCTAACCAAGGCTTTTTCATATCCCCTATTGATAAGATGTTGGTCTAACCTGCTCAGTTCTTCATCACAGCATGCATCCTCAGAACACACCCTTGATATCCTGCCCACTTGACTTTGGACAATGTTAGGAAAGATGTGCCTTGGATGCATGCTATCAAAAGAAAGCAATGTATTTTGCCAACATTCCTTTCTATGTAATTTAGAGATGAAACTCAAATCCGTTTGTTCCACACAAACGTCTAGAAACTCTATCCGGTTGAAAGAGGTTTTGGCTGTAAAACTCAAGAAGGTGGTAGTAGTGTGAAGGAAGGCTACAAAATCTTCAAAAGTGGATACATCCCCATCCCACAGAATAAAAACATCATCTACAAATCTGACATATAAAACTATGTACTTTTGCCATTGCTGATTATTCAGAACTTCCTTGGTCTCCCATTTAGACAATACTAAGTTGGCATACGTATTAGCACAGGGGGGTGCCCATGGCTACCCCCTGTGCTTGTCTATATAAGGACCCTGGCCCCATGAAAACATTGTTGTTCAAAACCAAGGATAACAAGTTTTCCACTATACGTCGCATGTGATCTGTCGCTCCCAGATTACAAATAACTTCTCCTACAGCTGTTATCCCATAGTTGTGTTCAATAACAGTAAAGAGACTGTTAACATCCAACGTAGCTATTAACAATCTCTTTCCTCTCAATTTAGTCACCTGGGCTAATAGCCCCAAAAAATGCCCCGTGTCTCTTAAAATATTATCAATCTTACCTAAATATGGTCTCAAAGTAAATTCAAGCCAAATTGAAATATTCTCTGTGACCCACCCTCTCCCTGAAACAATGGGCCTGAGTGGTGGGTCACTGAAAGATTTGTGAATCTTTGGCAAAGCTTTAAACACAGGTGTGACTGTTTTTTCTATCTTTAGAAATTCAAAGGTTTCTTGGGTTATCAGCCCCCTTTCTAACAATGCTATCAGCTTATTATGTACATTGTCTATAATAATTCTAACCTGTAGCGGATTAACCTGTTCATATGCTCCATCCTTTAAGTTATCAACAGTTGTAACAACTATACACTTGTTTTGCACCAACTCAGCACTATGTTTTATTATAAAGAAATCGCTTTTTATAGGCAGCATGTCTAGTTTTAACTCTGTAAGTGAACGTAAATCCTTAAATATTTCTAATTTCTGTTTGTACCTATACCTACTGACAGTTTGCTTTAGGGCTGCTGTATTGGGTAATCCATTAATGACAACAGAAGAGGTTGTGGCTAACACTTCAGAGACAATTTTGCAAGGGTCCTCTACGGAGTGTGCCGCATGCCATTTGAGATGATCCCTTACTTTGGAAACCTCACTTTGCAAAATATCTGGCGCAAGATAGTGTGCATTGCTTTCCAATAACTGATGCTCATCAGCATGACATCCTGTAACACATCACCCTTTACATCAGCTCTTATTTTTCCATATGCAACACCAGTACTGTTTAAGCTCTACAGACTTTTCCAAATACAACTGGCAACCATCCACCTCAAGTAATTCTCGTCCTTTTTGTATCCTTAACATAGTATACACATTGTTTAATGTGCCAGCAACATAGTCCTGAACACCAGCTTGATCTACCTGTAATAGTACAGTAATAAGTACCAATAAACTTCAGTTTACATTGTAATGCATCCAACAAATGCATATGTCAGCTGTATTTACCTGCATTTTGTACGCAATTATTCTTAATACTGCCAATAACCCACACTGAGGTGATATGCTCTTGATGTTATATTCCACACGATCAAAACTAGCACTTTTACAGGTTCAGGACAGTTATTCACACATGTATGTATGAGCGATTCAGAATTTTGGCAGGTAATTATGCGTTATTAGTCATACATCCTCTACTAATGACACAACTGTAACAGCGAATTCTCATTCGCTTGATGTGGGGTATGCGAATTACGAATGCACGAAATGACAGTGTCATTCGCTGTTCTGATCATTCAAACATTATTTTTTTCAAATTAATGAAAGTTTGAAAACGTACTTTCGAATACAGCATGATCAAACACTCTATATTCGAACAAATGAATGTATACCAACAAACACATATAGAGACAGGTAGTTCTGACATCAGAAACTACACTGTTCTTACACATGCATATACATATTTATACGCCCAAAGTTTTGTAATCTGAATTCCTGCTCAGCATGGTAGACATGTGACCTGGCATTCCCAAAAGGATTCTAATTATCAGTGACTCCACAATGCATGAAAATGAGCCATAACAGACCTCACATGGAATTCGATACAGTGTCTTTCTTATGTGGGACCAAGACCATGCTAAAGATACGCCCATAATATTTCTGCTTCCTCACATTGAACGTTTTTATATTTACGAGTTGTACATTTTATGACTTCTAATCTTTCTTTTCATTACCTTTTCCTTGTTGTTTGTACTATTGCTTTCAGCAAAGTTTTTCACTGGATGTATATTTCATGTTACTATATTTCATTTTTATTTTTTCTACATTGCATTGTCAACACTTGTATTCTTTGGTTATGTATTTTCTAGTATGTAACTCATTTGAACTTTGTATGTTGGAGCTTTTTTCTTCGGGTCCACTGAAAACAGGCCATATGGCTCAGTTGAACTAACCTGGTCAATAAATGGCAAGTAAATAAATAAAACTCATCTAAGTTAAAAAGGATTAGGGATAATTATGAAATGTTCTTTATTTACATTGGAAGGAAAAATCTAAGACTCCCCTTCTGAAGATGCAAAAGGAGATTCTGGGATTATCTGTGCATATTAGTATGGTACCTGAATAGCGAGACAAAAACTAGTTATTCATTCTATGGCTAAGGGTAGCAGTGTCTTATGCAAGCAATTCAGTGCCTATCAGCCTGGACTGAGATGTCTAACTAGATGCAATGATTTGTACCCAGTGGCTTTACCACTTTATCTGTCTAAGTGGAGAGTAAGTGCTAAACTAGAAATTTTCTACCCCAAGGTATTTTTTTAGAAATTAAAAAAAAAAACGAAATGTTTACAAGCTGACATTAAAGGTGAAGGTGGCTTTATTAATTTCCAGAAGCATATTCAATACAATAGATACTTTTCTTTGATCAGAGGTTGTCATTATTAAAACCTGCTTTACCAATGCAGACTGTATATCACAAATTCCATGTAATACTTCCTTTAATTGCTACAGATCCAATGGGATAGCATCTTAAGAAGTTGTAAAAGAACTAAAAGGAGAAGCCAGGTAACAGATCAGAAAAAGAAATTGCTTATAAAATAAAAAATATCACTGATTTTGGATATAATACTATAGGCATTTACTGTACTTTCCTTCATCTATAGGCTTCCTGTTGCATGTATGACACCTGATATTTCAAGTTCCAGTATTGTAAAAAATAAATAAATAGAAATTTCATTCTGAAAAGTGCTGCTGCATGATAAATGCATTTCAACCACTGTTTGTCTGTCGATCTATCTATCCCACACAAAAGTTAATGACCACACCCAGGACAACTCCTCATCCATTAAACATTGCTAAGATAATCTCACCATCTTTTAAATCCTAAAAAACATAAAACTGATGGTCTTCAACCTAAAACATTCCTTAGAACAAAACAATCTTTCAAAATACTCTCCAAAAATAACACCAAAACTGAAATAGCACAATAATCAAAGTTACTAGAAGTCAGAGTAGATGAACATCTAAGATCTGATTTATACATTTTCCAAGCTGTTAAAAAAAAATCACCAGAAACTTAGTTTCTTACACAGAAGTAAACATTATCGCACTAACAGCACTAGGAAGACCATTGCAGCAACCTACTTACTACCATCTTTCCTTTACGACTTTCCGCTTCTGATGAAACTTCATAGCTCCGCAAAAAATGACACAAGAAAAGTGGTAGATTTTCTCCCTATCTGCCTAAAAAAAGTCACCACTGCATAGTCTTAAAACAACAATGCTAGCTAGAGCTCCCACAATATCTTACCAACTCACAGTTACATACTGTTCAAAATCTAATATATAAGCCAGAAAACTCTCCAGCACTACAAAACACCATGAAGTATTATCCCCCCAGTGAGAGAACTACCCTCTCAAAATATATTACTTTTACTCACCAACAAATATAGTAAAATTGCTGCTGCTAACTCACTGTAGTCCTGTTATGTCTCCAAACTACACTTAAAGCAAACCGAAAACTAAATGTTTTCAATAATCAACTTAAACAGTAGTTAAATAACTCCTGACTCTGTACCTGCTGAAACCCAGGCTAAGACCTTAATTTTAAGCACCAAAACATACTGTTTAATTTTCTCCTTAGTGTTTTACTGCATCATAATGCTACTATATGAAATTGTCTACGTCCCAACCTTTGCTCTCTTTCAAAGTACAAGTCTCGCTCTCTCATATAATTTCTCACTCTTGAAATATTACCCAGTACACTGGCTGTACCTCTTTCTCATTAAATCTTATCTGTCTGCAGTATTTTCTCTCTCTTCCCACTTCACCTTCATCTTTGGCATCAAATTATCTATTTATTATTCACAAATATCTACTACTGGTTTCATTTCTCCAAGTCCTTTGGGTTTCTAATACCATGATAGGAATGGACCCCATTCCTAAGTCAAGGATGATTAAAGTTCATGAAATCAGTAATGTTTCAACCTTTGATGTTAACCAAAAGTGCTCTTCACAGCACGAGCAATGTGCCCAGACCTTACTCCGCCTGCAATTTGTATGGAGCTACATGTATCAGTAGCATTTCTAAATGCGACTGTACATTCTTTTTTATGTGACCCATTTCTCCTGCTACTATTGGGACTGCCTAGGTATTTTCCTTCAACATTGCCATTGTTTCTGCTTGCAAATCTTTGTATTTTATGACTTTGTGTTTCTTTGTACATAAGACACTGTAATAACTGGGTCTAGCAATTTCAGTGATCAATGCTACTTTTGTCTTCTTTTCATGGACTGCTATATCTGGTTTTCTTGCATATATTTTTTTGAACTGTTGGAATGGGTAATTCCATATGATATGAACATTGTTCTCTCTAATCCTTTGTGGTTCATGTTTCTAATGCTTCTCAGCTACTTCAATATTGTGAGGTTTGCACAATCCCCAGTGCAACAGTCTTACATTATCATGCCTTTCTATACACAGGACCTCTGTCATCAATGCAGCAAGATGTGCAACTGTTTACTGTTCTTTTTTACAATTTCTCCTACATGTTCAATGGACTTTGTAAAACATCTTTTACGTAGTCCACTATCCTTGCAGCTTTGGTTTAAATTCATCTTTCCTTAGCTATTCTTGTGTCAGATTCTGACCTACATCAGCTTATTCCAAGATGCTCTGTAGCTGCAACGACATTCATGCCTTTTCCACATTTCTTGGCTTCTCAGCTGATCCTCTTTCTTATATTCTTTCATTTCTTTTTTGGCACATTCAGTAGCTGCCTGATGTCTACTTTTGGTTTGGTTTCCAATCGATCTTGGCACCAATATACAGACTTTTACTATGTTTAGATCTGGTGATTTCAGCAGATATGTATGCAGTAATACAATTGCAGATCTATACATGTAATCAGTTTTCAGGAGGACCATACCTCCTTCAGAAAAAAAGGAAGATGTAATCCTGGTATACACTGATTTTTATATATCATTTGATAAGCATGAAGCATTTTTCTTGTTTTGTTGTCTAACTGATCCAATACCTACAGTCACCCCAATACTGTAAGTTACATCAGGAAGATCAAATTGGTTTATAGCTTAGACTTTGCTCATAGATGTCAGGGCTGTTTATGATAATAATTTTAGTCTTCTAAATTATTGCTTAATGAGTTTTTTTCGCATTTGTTCATGTTTTATTGTTGATCCTTCATCAATTCCCAAATACTGCTGTATTGTAATGTAACTTATGTTTATCCAATGTATGTCAATATAGGTGTGATATCCCTGCTCTGGGCCAGTAATTAAGGAGCCTGAATCCCTACCACTAACACTGGAGAGGGACCTTTCCTTGGAATACAAAAGGATACACTCAGTATTTCAAGATGCAGACCTCTCTGCATCAAGCACCATTTCCCTTAAGAGCAGAAACACTGTCATGCACGGGGTCTGGATTTCTTTATATCTGTCTCCCTCCAGGGCCCAATAAGTCTCCCCACTAGCACAGGTATAGGGTTAGGTCCTCAGCTGAGTGGCCAAGCCCTCCAGCACCCTCTTTGTGAAACCATTGGTTCGTGTCCCTTCTCCAAGTAGCTCACACACACACACACACACACACACACACACACACACACACACACACACACACACACACACACATGAGAAAGGTTGGTACAGATTTACCCACTGTGTCCCCTTCTGCCCAGATGATAAAGTAGTTTATCAATGCCACCAGACACTACAAATCACTCCCACATAAAAGCTAGCATGTACGGCTAATGCAAACGGCCAAACAAACACACATGGAAAATAACAAAACAGGTCAGCACCACAAGGATGTAAGTAGAATACCCAAGTTTATTCCAGCACATTTCACATTTCAGACCAATTTCGGCATCTAGCCTTCATCAGTGATAGCAAATAGAAATAACCAAATGCTTTAAATACCATCAATGCCAAAACATTTCCTGTCACATTACTTCCCCACATAATGAACTACAATA
This sequence comes from Protopterus annectens, assembly GCF_019279795.1. Lineage (NCBI taxonomy): Eukaryota > Metazoa > Chordata > Ceratodontiformes > Protopteridae > Protopterus > Protopterus annectens. The sequence continues at coordinate 799,008,619 of NC_056750.1, forward strand.
AAATGTTTTATATTTTTATATATTTATTTTAAATTGCTTAATTACATTTTATCATTGGTCATGTAGGTTTCCTCCGAGTGCTCCGGTTTCCTCCCAAATCCCAAAGACATGCTGCAGGTGGATTGGACACTCTAAATTGGCCCTAGGTGTGAGTGTGTGTGTGTGTGTGTGTGTGTGTGTGTGTGTGTGTGTGTGTGTGTGTGCGTGTGTGTGTGTCCCTTCTGTGGAAGGTTGGGCACCGGGCTGGCAACTCGACACTGTAAAAACTCCACTGCCAATCATGAGCAGACAGGTGATCCGCTGTGGCGACCCATAGCCGGGAAAAAGCTGAAAGAAGAAGAAGAATTTTATAATCCATTTTCTTTCATTGTAATTCAAAAGAGAGTGCCACCCCATTTTAAATTGTCTATTACCCATAACTTTATCAATCACTATAAATGTAAAATTTGCAAAACTGTGAAGTTGGCAGTGTCTATAAAGTGCATTTGAGATTTTTTTTATGGCATATGTCACTAAAATGCTCATTCATCATAACAGCCTGAAAGTCTGCCCCACATAGAAGGCAGAACAGGTGCAACTAGCCATGTACACCACCCAGTCTGACCCACAATTAGCATAAAAATGCATATCAAAGATCTAACCCATATTCTTGCTGGTGAACTGTTTGGTCTTGTACATATGTTTACAAAAACTACAGTGTCCACAGGGATAAGAACCAATAAGTGTATCCCCAGTGATGGTTACTTGATGACCAATATGTTCACTTTTGTTAATTTTTTTTGTAATGAGCAAAATATGAACCCAAAGTTTTCCCACTACGAAAAGAGAATTGGCATCTGTCAGACAAAAATGAACCCAATTCATCATTAGTTGTGTGTATGTTCCAGTGTTTTTGACTCACATCCCTTAACAAACTTATATTTCTGCCATATGCAATAACCAGTCTAATAGTGGCTAACCCATCCCGGTTAACTTGAGATTTATATTCTAATAAATCAGATCTACGCCCATTCACTGGTTTTGAACATGTCCCCGTCTATATCCCCTATTCAAAAATCTACCCATAAGATCTTGTTTGAAGGTATTGAAGTCTACATCAGATGAACAAATCTCTCTTATTCTCAAAAACTGTGATTTTGGAATATTTCTGATGGTATGGCTGGATGCATATAACCACTTGTTATATTGTGGATATTTCCTATAGACTTGTGTACGCAATGAATGATCTTGGCCCAAGACCTTGACGTCCAAATAATTAATTTCTACCTGATTATAAGTTAGGGTAAATTCAGTACCCCACTTATTCTCATTAATATAATCAATGAACTCCATAAGATAATCAAGATCCCCTCGCCATACCAACCAGCAGTCATCCAAAAATCACCTCCATATATCGATTTCTGGTAGGAAGATGTTATGGGAATCATTGTAAATGATTTGTTCTTCTATAAAACCCATAAAAAGGTCAGCATGTATGGGGGCAAACGATGCCCCCATGGCCGTATCTTGGGTTTGCCAATAACATTCTCCTTTAAAGTAGGAAACATTCTTAGTCAGAACGTGTTCAGCCAAACATATAAGCAACGTATTAAATCCTGGAGGATAAAGTTCTACCCTAGTTAACCAGTATTCCAAGGATTGTAAACGCGCCCAATGTGGAATACTGGTATAAAGGGACTTTGCATCCAAAGTACACATCCACCAGTTGAGCTCTAATTGTGACTCTGACACTATCTGCAAAAATTCTGTTGTATCCTTAATTCTGACCCTAACATATGGCAGCAAATGTTGTAAGTACTGGGTCAGAAACACTGAGAAAAGTTCCGTGAGAGAACCATTCCTGAAGCAATGGGTCTTCCAGGAGGCTGATTCAAGTCTTTATGAATTTTGGGCAAAATATACACATATTGTTTGCCAGGCTCCTTTACCATAAGGTGTTGTCTTACTGATTCACTAATAATACCATTCTCCACTGCTTTCTTTAAAAAAGACTCTGTCTTTTGTTTGAAATTAGGGGTGGGGTCAATTGGCATGTTCATGTAATGCTGGGGATTAACAAGTTGCCTATTTCCCTCAGCCCAATAAGAACTGGAATCCATGACAACCACTACCCCACCCTTGTCTGCTGGTAGAATGGTAATGTCAGTGTTTTCTTGGAGTTCCATAAGTGCTTGTTGTTCACCTTTAGATAAGTTATGTCCCAACACCTGAGAGGAGCATAGTTTAAAATGTAAATCCCTGAGTACAGCCTGTTGGAAAATGGCCACATGTTTGCTCATGGGAGGAGTAAAACTAGATTGATTTTACAATGAGGATACTGTATGTAGTGCAAGGCAGTTGAGCCTTTACAAAATAAATTAGAAGCCAATGAGGTATCTATGAAGGTCAGTGAACCTACAGGCATTGAGAATGGAGATGTGATGGTATGTGGAGGAGTGAAGGTGGTTGAACTTTCACAAGACATAGAAGGGCTATTTCTGCAAAAGTTATTTGAAAGTAGAGCTGAGAGTCAGCCTGGATTTATTATAACAACCCTCCAGTCAGGAGGGTTGCAGGATATTTTATTACAAGATTTATTGTGGCAGAGTGAACCACAAAGTGGGAAAGCAGCAACATGAGGAGACACCATAGACCGACTACAGGAAGAATGCGCAAAGAAATCATAGGCAGATAAAATGAAGGAGGGAAAAAGAAGAAAACTGAAACAAGAAAGAAAAAATATCTAGTTAGGCTAAGTGACAAAGAAGAAAAGAACTGAATAAGTATGGAATTTGGGCAACGTAATAACACAATTGAGTACTTCAGAATAGGTAAGATCTTTTATACATGATAATAGACTTTTTTGTGACATATTTGAATCATGACAGTGCATGGAATAGATTTTAGGACAATATGAATTAAAGAAAAACAGTAATCCATGGAATTTATACATTTTTCAAGTATTCAATAGAGAAGTGAGAAAAAAGTATTCAATTTAGAACTGAAGTGGAGAAATGGACATTAAAAGAATATTAAGACTATGTGCAAAGATGTGATGGACATTATTAAAATTGATGATAATAGAGGTCTATGGACTGAGGGTAGGAATATAATGTGGTATTAAAAATGAAAAGATTGTGCAGATTCCAAGTATGATAAGTGTGAATTGCAATAGGGGAACAGTAAAATATGGGAGCAACAAAAACATATTTATTTTGTGGAAAATGTGATCATTTAGTTAATAACTGTGATAAAAGAAAATGTCACATCTGTGGTAAAATGGGTCATAATGCAAAAATATGTGAACTGAGATATTTTAAATGTGAGCAGACAGGGCACTTATGGATTTATTCTAAAGAAATTATTGAAATAAGTAAAACGATATTGAGCAAGAAATAGTACAAAAGGAAATATAGTACAGCAGCAAGTAAAAGAGCAAGATAAGCAAAGAATAATAACAAATATTGACAGAAAAAGAAAATAAAGCTAAAGAAAAACCTAGTAAGTTATGAAGGAATATCAAAAATTCGTGAAGAAAGAGAGACAGATTGGACAGTGGTTAAAGGAAGAAAAAATTCCATTTGAAAAAGAATAAAGGATAGCAAAAGAAAATGTATTGGCTTAGGAATGGAAAAAAGTAAAAGGTTAAATAAGAAATGTCATTAGAGACAACAATATAGGAAAAGTAAAATACAGAAAAAGCTGAGCATTTTAAGAGGTAATGTCAGTAGTATAAAAAATATAAAATGAAGAAGAGGAATATTAGAATGGTGTGCAACACTGGACATGGACACAATCATTTTAGATGACATAAGAATATTAACAGAAGAAGAGAGACTAAAAACAGAAAGGTTATGGGTAATAAGGCTATATGCACTATAGGAATAGAAACATGCTAAGGTATAGGAATACTTTGTAAGCAATCAATAAAAAATATACTCTGGTTATAATGGGTAGAATAATAGTAGATGTGAAGTTTAAAGGACAAGTATATAAAATTATAGCAATCTATGCATATGTTACAAAGAAAGGAATAGAAGATATGTTTAAAGATATTAGATTATGTTAGTGTAAATATGGACATGATACTAGTAATTTGAATTGTGAGTAAAAAAAAAAAAAAGAGTGCAAATATAAAAGTAATGTTTGAAATCATTGAAAGTGGTAAGTTAAACATTTTAAATAATAAACAAAGGATATGTAAAAGAAATAATTTAAGGGCAGAAATAAGCTTTTATATTATTTCTGAAAGATTAGAAATAATACAAGGAGGAACTACATGTATTGTTTTTTCAGACCATTTGGCTATTTGGTTAGGAATCCAAGAAAGAAATGGTCATGTAAAAATAGGTAAAGGGGTTTAAGAAAATAAATGGAAAAGAGTTAGATAACAAAGGTAAAAAAAATGATTATGCAATTATGGATAGATCATGTGGGAATGAGAGATTTTTATAAGAATTGGATGGTATGGTGGATAAGCTTTAAAAACAAATATATTAAATGCTTTTTGGAATGGCAAAGTATTATAAGAAGAAAGGGAAATGAAAGATATAAAGAAGTGAGTAGCAATGCATTTACAGATTCAGTTAGAAATAAAAAAAATGTTTTTGATAGAGAAAGAAATATATGAGATGAATCAAATCAAGATTAAAAAGTATTTATTTAAATAAAGCTATATTCTACAAGGGGAAAAAAGAAGACAAATCTCCTTATTTAAGTAATATAAAACAGAACAAAAGGATACTACGGTAATAAAAAATGAAAAACTAGAAGGTGTAAGAAATAAACAATAAATGATGAATGTAGTCCCAGAATATATAGAAAAGACATTTCAAGAAAATAAGATTAACAGAAAACAGAAGTGGAATGTTAAAAAGCTAACAGAAAAAGATAATAAAGAGCTAGAAAAAGAAATCTGAATAGAACAAGTAAATCAAACATTAAGAATGGCGAATTTAAAATTGTCAGTTTTTCTAGATGGAATAGAATATCATATGTACAGAGATATGTCAGACTGGGTCTACTTCACTTGACTGAAAACCCTATTGTTTGAATACCCTTTTGTCGAACTCTAATTGTCGAAAGCTTGCCCCATCAAACAGCCATGTTAGCAAATTTTTTCTTAGCTGAAAAAATGCTTATCAGAGATCGGGCATCTGCCCTTTTTCCTAATGTAGTGCAATCTCAGAGTTGGTATATTTAGTTGGTGGGTGAGGTGGCACAACCCCCCAACTTGCTGGGTTTTAAATTTTGTGACATTTATGGTGTTTGTTAGGCTGGCCAAGCATTTTTCCACTAGGAAAAAATTTGCTAAAACAGCCATTTGATGGAGCAAGCTTTCAACAATTAGAGTTTGACAAACAGGTGTTCGAACAAAAGGGTTTCTGCTCAAATGATACAGACCCATCGGACTGGCAGAAGAAGAATTTTGCGCAGGTGTTAAATGAATGGTTAGAGAAAGGTTTCAAACAGGAAAAAATATGTATTGAAGCCATGAAACTGATATGGAAAATGGAGAGAGAGAGAATATTTATGAAATTGGAGGCCCATAGTGCTTAATAACTCAAATTATAAGATTTTTTTATGAAAATTATAGAAAAGAAATTGAAAAATAAAGTAAATAAAATATTGGAGGATATGATGTTTGGAAGAAAGGGAAAAGGAAGTAAAAGATTATTAACAGTAATAACAGAAATTGTAGATGACATTAAATAGAAAAGCAGGAGTACAAATTATATCAAGTAACTTGGACAAATGATTTGATAAGCTACAGTATGAAATACTATGTGACATGATGAAATAATATTTTTACAACATATGTGTGAAATAAGGTCATAGTAGTAGTGAATGGCTTTTCTAGTAAAGAAATCAGCATAAAAAGTAGTTTAAGACAGGGATGTCCAGCAAGTAGCATTTTATTTGCATTGGTTATGAATGCAATGGTAAGTACGCAATAGTAAGTACAATAAATAAATCACTGAAAATAACAGAATATACAACAATGGAAGGAATTAAAATGTCAACAATGTGTTCATATGTGAATCATACAGTATCGCTAACAAAGAAAGAGGAATGAATGGAAAAAGTTGTAAACATAAGAAATATCTGAGTACCATAGGTAAGAGTATAAATAGAGATAAGCTTGTTTGCTTAAAGCTGCAGTGAGTTAGGCCTTCTGACCTTGCTCTGCTGTTTTCCAAAAACCTGCTGTGAGACTACAAAAAATAAGTGCTTATTTGCATCTGTTTTTCTGCACTACAGATTAATTAAAACAATATTTGCTGCATATCTGTTTAAAACTGTTCAGCTGCTTAGTAAATTGAATCCTTACCTCTGTTCTGATCTCTGTCCTTTTTGTTTCTCTGTTCTGTTCATTTTACTTGTTGCAGCACTTGAAAAACACTAGCATAGACTTGGTTCAGTGTCTGCTGAATCTAGTACTGTTTGTGACCTTTGGAGCTTGTAGTACAGTTAATCTTTTGTCTAGAGAGGCCTAGCTGTGCTTTGTGGGAGGGGGTTTCAGTTTGGTTTGATCTAGCTAGAATTACTGCTACAGGGATCTGTTTAGGGCATTTTTGATTGGATAATTTGGCTGGTTCCTGCTTTCGTCCAACCAGACTTCTTCAGCAAAACAAAACTTTGTAAATTCAAGCCATATGAATACTGAATGCATCAATTATTTAATTATATCTTGTTAAGACAATGATCATTACATCAATTGGTTTAAAAAGACAGTATGAAAAATAAAACAAGAGCAGGAATACTCCTGCTTATTTAACAGTCTTGGCATAAACCCTGCATTCCTTTAAAAAACATTTGATGTTAATAGCATCATTTAATCCTGGGGGCACACCTGAATTCAACTTTATCTGCCATCTAGTCTCTCTTTGTTCTAAATAATTCTTGAAACTGCCTCATCTTAAGCTTAAATGTCCCTGTTCCAAAACAGAAAATATATTTTTTTAAATTGCTGCATGCAACACTATGTCTATACAAGGCATTTCTACTATCTTTGTTTTTGATGATATTTACATGTTCCCTAATTCTAATATATAGGAGCCTGGTGGTCATCCCCACATAAAATTTTGAACATGCGCTACAAACAGCAATATAAACTACTCCTAAACTCTTACAAGAAAAATAGTCAGTGACTGGTATAGTATAAGAAAGATGTGGTAGATCAATAAAGGCTCCTTCCAAAATATACCTACACATATTGCATGCATAACATTTGTGCATGCCACAATCTTCACTGATACTTTGGGTTTCAACTACAAAAGAATCCCTACATTTTCTAAAAACGTTTCAAATTTAACTCCTCCTCCTTGTACACAAACCTTGGTTTTATACCCACAAATTTTATCCACGATCTTCCAATTTTTAGAAATCACATTTTTGTTGATAGGCACATCAACTGTCATAGGCATACCAAAACTCAAATGTCTGTCATTATTAGGAACTGTATTATTAGTAAGAAGAACAAGCTTCTTCCTAATAATGGCAGGCTATTTATCCTCCCTTCTGTCCCATACATATCATATCTGCTGGTCTAATAAATTCTCATCATAACCCCTTTTCATGAACAGTTTTTAATAAATTCAAATTCTTCAGCCAATGAATGTTCATCACTCGTCATCCTGCTAGCACGGATGAATTGTCCTTTAGGAATATTGTCTTTGATGTACTTGGGATGTTGGCTAGAATAATGTGAGTAACTGTTCATGAAGGTAGATTTTCTATGAATACTACTCTCAAACCTGCTGTTGATGTTGTCCCATTCTAAATGGGCATCTAAATATTTAATAGATGTACCTACATCACCCTTAACAAACTTGAGAAAAGAAGAACTGGAGAGTTTCTCTGCCTTAAATAGCCAGTGTTTGAACCAGCGTGTGTGTGTTTGCTCAAAGCAGCAGTGAGTTATGCCTTCTGCCCTTGCTCTGCTGCTTTCCAAAAGCCTGCTGTGAGACTAGAAAAGATAAGTGCTTATTTTCAACTGCTTTCTGCACTTCTAATTATCTAAAACAATATTTGCTACATACCGTATCTGTTTAAACTGTGCAACTGCATTTTAGGCTTAGTGAATTGAATCCTTACCTCTATTCTGATCTTGGTGGTTTTTGAGTTGCCCGCCTCTACCATGAATTTGATATTGGACACTCCACCCACTCCCATTGCATCAGCTCATTCTACTGAGTACAGTGAGATCAGTTGTGAAGGCCCACACATTGCATCAACTCATTCTACTGAGTACAGTGAGATCAGTTGTGAAGGCCCACGCATTGCATCAACTCATTCTACTGAGTACAGTGTCATCAGTTGTGAAGGCCCACACATTGCATCAACTCATTCTACTGAGCACAGTGTCATCGGTTTTGAAGGCCCACACATTGCATCAACTCATTCTACTGAGTACAGTGTCATCAGCTGTGAAGGTCCACACATTGCATCAACTCATTCTACTGAGTACAGTGTCATCAGTTGTGAAGGCCCACCCCTTTAGCTTCTTAACCTTGATTCTTCATGTTCTAATTAAAAAAATGTGCCTCTTCCTACTTTATTTTGCTGCTTTGTGCTTAGGTGTTCAAATGTGTTTATTCTGCCACATTTGTTACTGTTTGTCAGTAGCCTGATTAAACTGATGATGGTATTCTACTGAATTGCTGCTTTATTTGAACCATTTTTTACTGTTATGCTTGTGACCTTATGCACTTTTGATTTCTGGTGCTGCTGCATTTTGTAGTATAGGCTGGGTTCAGACTTCCTGAATCTGAACTGTTTTGTATCATTTGAGCACCAAAATCAGTTCCTCACTGAGATACTGAAAGATCTCAGGCATCTGTTTCTCCCAACTAGGTTTAAGTGCCTGTTTTTGCTCTTCTATAGCACATTTAATTGTATTTGCATTCTATTGTCTGAACTGTTTTTTTGCCATATTTTACTGTAAACTGTACAAGTACAGGTGTAGCATTGCCCAGTTCCAGGCTTACTATTTCTGGGTCTGTTTTGTAATTTCTGAGCATCAGATTCAGGCCATCTTTGTAGGAGAGGGCCCTTCTGCACTCTTGGAAAAAAAAGTGCTGTCTTGGTTCCACCTGGTCAAAGGTGACTGGACTAGAGCTCAGAGGGAGCATCCCTATTGGCTAGTTTGAGTTAAAAGGCTTATTTCTTTTATTTAAGCCCTGCATTTGCACTTGTTTGTATGTAGCGCACCATTGTGCACTGACGCATACCAGTGGTTACTGCTGGTGGTTATAGATGCAAAAGTTTTACTTGTTAAATTTTTCCTTAGTACTTTGATTGTGGTCCTCCAGAGGTTTGCCATGGCCCTGCTTGACTGGCAGGTGGACACTAAACCTAGCCTTAGAGGTACCAACACATCTCTCACACACTAGCCATTCCTAAGTGAGACCTCCTTTCCTGACCCTATAAATTTACCTAACACTATAGACAGACAATTTCCTACAATTTCTCCAGCCAGCTTGATTGACATGGGCATCTATGTACCTATGGCAGTTTAAAAATCATTAATTTATCGGATTGTTTGCTTACCGAACATATGAAAAATGTTTTATATAGGGGTACTAAGTTTATACCCACATACATTCCATCACTGGCAGAGATTTTATTGGAAGTTAAAATCTTTTGTAGAAAATTGTATTTGAAAGTTTTTTTTCATAAACAAAATGCGCTTAATATCAGTGCAAATGATAACGTATGTGATGACGTATGTGATGATTCTATTTTAGAGAGTTCCCTTATGGACATTTCCATTTATGAGAATGAATTCATTGATATTCATGAAACAGTTGACAATATTAGTGGCAAGGACTTTGAATTCAACACAGGATATTGTAAATTTAATATTCCAAATGTTCCATATGTTAGCGAATTTATGCCTGCTAAAAACAACTCCTGTATAAACTTTTTTGAGAAAGCATTGAATAGGCAGATTACTGAAGAATATTTTTTGTTTAAAAAACAAATGAATAGTTTTAATTTATGTAGGCAAGAATGGCAAGCCTTGTGTGATCTAAGAAAGATGAGTGACAAATATATTTTTTTGGAATCAGATAAGGGAGGTAATTGGGTTGTTTTTGGCAAGGAGAGATATAATTCCATAGCCCTCAATTTGTTATCAGATAGCAGGGTGTATGCTCCTTTACCTACCAATCCCATTATAGAATTCAATGATGCCTTACTTGAGCTATTGGAAAGGGGTGAGAGGTTAGGTTTTTTCTCTCAGGGTGATGTTAGGAAGTTATTCATTAAAAATCCGAATGATGCTAGGTTTTTTATTTTACCGAAGATACATAAGGATTTTATGAATCATAGGTTCATAGGTTCATAGGTTCATACTAGGCTGTCTGCCCTAGGGCATTTAAAAGCCTAGCCAGAGTGTGTGTGGCTTTCACCACCCCTTAGGATGAGAATACTATGCCCATTAGTTTGCTGTGCCTCTGTCCAGCAGTGATACAGAGATGATTCATGGGGTAAACCTACGATCTCCCATCCACTCGTCAAGATTTCTCTTGAACAGAGTCAGTGAGGGGCTCTGCCTCACATGGACTGGGATTCTGTTCCATAGTGTAGGGAGTCTCTGGGTGATGAATCTGTCCCTCCAGCATGTCCTATTTATATCCGTGTTGAGGTTTAAGTCTCTTGCTCTCGTGGCAATGGTGGATTTGGATTTTTTGAGGTGGAGCATGTCCATTAATTCCGGGTTGGACATGGCCTTGTATGTCAGGCACAGATCACCTCTGAGCAGACGGTATGTGACTGAATAGAGCTGGAGTTTCTTCAGTCGGGCATCATATGACATATGTTTGAGCCCCTTTATCCTTTTGGTGAGGAACTTTTGGGGTCTTTCCAACTGCTGCAGGTGTCGGGTAAGGTACATTCCGAATGGGGCGTTGTACTCAATCATTGGTCTGATAAGTGAAGAGTACAGGGGTACAATGACCTCTCCTGATCTGGATGTGAATCCCTTCATGATCAGGTGGGCAATGTAGAAGGTCTTCCTAACCACTTTGGCAATGTGAGTGTCAAAAGAGAGGTTACTGTCAACTTGGGTCCCCAGGTCCCTGATAACTTCTTCCGTGTTTAATGGATTACCACCTATGTGGTAATTAGGGGTTACCTTGTTTTTCCCAAAGGGTATGACTATACATTTTTGGCATTTAGCTTAAGGCCATGGCTCTGGCACCAGTTATCCATTTCTATGAGACCTTTCTGGAGGATGTCTGTGTCTGATGGAGTGTCAATTATGGTGCCCAGTTTGCAGTCATCTGCAAATTTTGTCAGCCACAATCCCCTATGTTTGCCTGCACTTCAGAAAAATAAATGCCAAACAAGAGGGGACCAGGACTGAGCCCTGTGGGACACTGCTCGTGACCGGCTTAGAGTCTGACATGGCACCAGCAACTCTAACCCTGTGTGTTCTGTCCTTGAGCCAGTTTGCAACCCATCTTGTGACATATGGGTTTACATCTAAGCTGGTGAGCTTTTCTATGATGCCCGAGTGGGGTATTGTGTCGAACGCTTTTGCTAGGTCAAGGTAGGCTGTGTGAACTGCCTTACCCTCATCAATGGCCCTAGTGACTGTTTCGAAAAAGTCGACCAAGTTCAAGAGGCAGGATCTGCCCTTGACAAAGCCAAATTGGGTAGGATCCAGTGTCTGTAGGTCCCCAATGTCTTTATTTATGAGTTCCATTATGACCCTCTCCATAGCTTTGCAGACAAGGCTCGTCAAGCTTATGAGGCGGTAATTTCCAGGGTCCGTAGAAGCACCGCCTTTGTGGAGTGGGACCACAGTTGCCGTACGCCATTCTTTGGGTACGTATCCTGTAGTAAGGCTAAGATTAAAAAATTAATTAAAAAATTAATAATCCACCCGGACGTCCAATAGTCTCAGGTAGGGGGGCATTTTTACAAAATGTCGGTATTTTTTTGGATTCTGTGCTTAAACAATATTTAAACAGAGTTCCTTCACATGTCAAAAACACAAAAGATGTCTGTGACAGTTTTAGGGGAATGCTTTGGCAGGACAATTATTATTGGGCTTGTGTGGATGTAGTTTCATTGTATACATCCATTTCTATACAATGGGGCTTGGAGGCTATTTATACTTACCTAGGAGAAGGACCCAGAACTCATTTCATTATTTCACTGTTGGAATTTTGCCTTACCCATAATGTTTTTGAATTTAACAAGAAATATTTTCTGCAGAAAGAGGGGACAGCCATGGGTGCTAGCTTTGCACCGTCCTATGCTATTATTTTCATGGGGCACTTTGAAAACTTATTTTTATATACCAAAAAGTTTTTTCAGAATAATGTATTGATCTATAAGAGATTTATAGATGACCTCATATTTTTGTGTAGAGGTAACCCCAAAGAATTTGATGAATTTATTTCCAGTTTAAAATTAAACTCATGTGGTCTAGATTTTACCTATGAGGTGAATGTTAACAGTATTAATTTTTTGGATGTACAGTTTTATGTTGGTTTGAAAGGCACGATAGAACATAAGCCCTTTCATAAAAGTACAGCAGTAAATAACTTTTTACATGCTACCAGCATGCATAGTATTCATTTAATTAATTCTTTGCCTTTAGGGGAATTCAAACGAATTGCTGGAAATACATCAGAGAGTGTTAACATTCAAAGAGAATTTGATGTTATCTGTCAAAAATTAATTGACAGAGGTTATTCTAGGGACAATATTTATTTTCAAAGGTCTAGTATTGAAGGGACACTAAATTTGAATAATCAAGAGGATGTTGGTAGGAATAAAAAGAGGATTATGAATAAATCATCATACTACAAGAGGAATAATTTTATGAAAATGGGTAAAATATTCTTTGTGGATAAATTTTCTTCTTTTTCTTCTATCTTGAAGAGAATTGTGTTAAACATGTGGCCAATCATCACTTGTGATGATTTTTTGAAAAACATAATTCCCAAAAACATTTTTTCTTATACTAGGTGTAAAAATTTAAAGGAATTGATTAGAAGTAAGGGCAAAAAAGAAAAAGCATTGGATGCAGGTTCTTTTGCTTGTAGAAAATGCAAGGTTTGTGATAAAATCACCAATTTAGATGGCCAAAAAATTAATGGGATTTTATATCAAGCACTAGATCACTTTGATTGTAATTCATCTGGGGTCGCATACATTATTGGATGTAGCTGTGAAGAGAGGAAATGGTATATAGGACAAACAAAACGCAGGGTAAAATTAAGAATTTTGGAACATTTAGGAGACATTAGAAATAGCAGACTGGACAGTCCGGTTGCTAGTCACTTTCATCAATTTCACAATGGGGATTGTACTGGTTTTGAGTTTAGTGTTTTGACAAAACCATTGGGACTAGGAGAAAATAATAAGAATTTTCAGAGCAAGTTACTAAATTTGGAATCTAAATTTATTATCAATTATACAACCTGGTTTCCTAATGGAATGAATTTAGATGCATAATTACTATTATGAAACATTATAGAAATATTTTGTATTGTATTTAAGGTTTTTGTATTAACTAACTTTGTATTTCTTAAAATTGAGTTGAAAATGTATTATATATCACATTATTGATTAATTGTTTAATTTGTGTGAATAATTGGGGTGTGTATTTATACTGGTTAAAATGAAGTGATGTTATTCCATGTGAAGGCGAAGGCCGAGGTACTAGAACTCAGTAAAGAAAAATTTAAATCCAGTTTGGCTGCTTCCTTTATCGTGTTTTTTCTTGTTGAAACTTCTATTTGGATACTTTGTGGTCCAGATGTGTGTTTTTTTTCATCTTGAGGCAGTGTATCAACTGCCTCATGTTCACTGACAACCCTCTACTCCTAGTCCACAAAAACACAACATGTGAGAGATGCAACTATATTAAGAATCTTCAGCCATGCTCTCTCACGTACCAGTTAGTACATATAACAATGAGCGGGTTTTCAGCTTGCAAATCTTACCACCTACTCCACCCAAACCCACATCACACATACCTAAATATGTGGAGGTTCTCACCAGAAACATACCTAAACACAAACGCAAGCATTCTACACATAATACTTCCTCTGCAGAACACAATACACACACTAGCTCATGCACCAGTGTCTTACCAGTTAACCCCTTAAGGCAAAACACAAAATCAAGCATATTAGTCATAGATGATTCCATCGTGAGACACACAGATGTCTCTTTCACCAGGCTGGATAAGGAGAAGGTCACGGTCAACTGTCTGTTAGGTGCCAGGATCCACCATATCATACATGCACTTGTGTACCTCTCTGAACTATATGAAGAGAGACATGACTGAGCTCTCGGACTATGTGTCTCAAGAAGGTATGTCTTTAGCCTTGATGTGGCTGTTCTACAAAAGGGCCTTACAGAAACAGATGCTTGGTGCCAGAGCCATAGGCTCAAGCTTAATGCCAAGAAATGTATAGTTATCCCCTTTGGGAAAAAACATGTACCCATGAATTACCACATAGGTGGCAGTACACTAAACACCAAAAGTGTGATGAGAGACTTAGGGACACAGGTGGACAGTGGTCTCACCTTCGATAACCACATTGCCACAACAGTCAGGAAATCCTATGTGGCACACATCACTAAGGGCTTTTCATCCAGAAAAAAAGAGGTCATTATCCCACTGTACTCATCCCTCATTAGACCCATTACAGAGTACAACACCACATTTGGTATGTACCTCACAAGACACCTACAACAGCTGGAAAGGCCATAGAAATACCTCACTAAAAGAATCACAGGCCTAAAGCAGATGCCCTATGCTGACCGTCTAAAAAAACTCCAGCTGTACTCTGTCGCATATCATCTACTTAGAGGCAATCTCTGCTTAACATACAAGGCCATGTCAAACCCAGAGTTGTTGGACATGCTACACTTAAAGAAATCCCAATCCCTCAGAGCCACATGCTCCAGGGATCTAAATCTTGTCATCACAATAAACAAAACATGCTGGAGGGATAGGTTCCTGACCTAGAGACTCCCCAGACTCTGGAATAGACTGCCCATACATGTCAAGCAGAACGCCTCCTTGGCCCTCTTCAAAAGGAACCTTGACGATTGGCCCTCTTCAAAAGGAACTGTGATGCATTTGCACGGTTTTGCATGCCAGGCTGTGCCAGTTAGCTAGGGTATAACTATTCCTGGCTCCACAAACTCTACTCTTCAGTTTTTCCCTTGAAACTGGACAAACTTTCAACTTAAGCACTCAAACCATTCACTTCTCATCCCGGCACTTGCTCAAAACTCATAGCAAGCACTAATAAAACTTAGCACTAGACCCCCCTATACTGTAGAGAAGGACAAGGCTCTCTATTGTACATTACCAGACAATCAGTAAAACAGTTCACTGTACCTATCCAGGCATGTCCAAAGGGCAGTTTCAGATGTACTCTCCAGTCCAAATGGTGAATCTGGGTATTTTGAGGCAATGTTACAACTGCCTCATGTACACGGACAACCCTCTCCTCCTACCACCAAACACTAATACATGCGAGAGATGCAATTATACAGCCAAACTGGAGGCTAAGCTCTCTCAACCCAAGACTGGACTATGCAGTCAAGAGGAGAAGGGAATTACTTGCATCACACCACCAGTCTCACATAGACCTATGAAACCAGCACCGGCAAAAAAACACACATAAATACCCAAAAACATACTTGGAGACTCTAAATAAAAACCTGCAAAAGCAATAGAGACCTCCAAAGCAGACATCCAAGCAACCTCCACCCCCCAACACAAACCACGAAACACATACTTCACAAAACCAGTGTGCCACACAGTCACAGCCCTTAAGGCAAAATAACATACCCAACACACTAGTAATTGGTGACTCTATAGTCAAGCACACTGACATCCCACTCACTAGGCTGAACAAGGAGAAGGTTCCTCTTAGCTACCTGTCGGGTGCCAGAATCCACCACATAACACAAGCACTCAGGTCACTCCAGAACAAGTACAAATATGGCTCTGTCATTGTCCATGTTGGTGTGAATGACCTGAGTCGTACCTCCCTGGACTACATGAAAAGAGACATGGAGGAGCTCTCTGATGACATAGCCAAGGCCGGTATGACATTGACCCTGAGTAGCATCCTGCCCTCACCAAGAATGATACCATGGTATAGAGAAAACAATTATCAATTTCAACCATTGCCTAAGCTGCTGGTGTCATTCAAAGGGGATCCAGTGTCTGTCAGCCTAGAATAACATGCTCGACAAGCCACCCTGCTTCGCTAGAGATGGCTTGCACCTGTCACCCTAAGGCTTTCGAATACTGGCCAAGGCTATTGCGACACCCATAGTGCCTTTTTTAGGCAAGGCTCAAAAGACAATCCCACCACCGTAAATAGCACAAGTAACAAAAAAACTAAGGGTAATGCTACTCAATGCCAGAAGTCTAAACCTCAAAATGCATGCACTCGAGGCACTCCTCAATATGGAGAAAATTGATATATGTGCAGTAACAGAAACCTGGTTTAAGGCTCCAGAGAGCACCCCAGCACTACCAGGCTACAACACATACCATACATTTCGGCCACAAAACCCAGACCGAAATGCAAAAGGCGGGGGAGTATCCATATTTATCAAGGATAACCACACCTCCAGGTTAGTGGCACAGCACGATGCTTCAGAGATCATCCATGTGCAACTAACAACGAGAAAAACTGCTATTCAAATTATAGCTTGTTAGAGATCATCAACCATGTCCCAGGACCACCACTACGCATTCCTGGAAACACTGGGAAACATAAAGGTCCTACCAAATACCCTGATATTGGGTGATTTCATTTACCCAAACATTAACTGGGAGAACTACTCAAGTACAAACTCCCTTGCCCAACATTTCCTAGAATTTATAAACTCAAACACCCTGGATCAACTGGTCAACACCCCCACCAGAGGTGACAACATATTGGACCTGGTCATCACCAACATGGGCGACTGGTGTTCTACACCAGAGGTCAACCTCTCGCTGGTTAGATCTGACCATAAACTAATCACTCTGGATATCCACATTCTGCCACCACCCCCAGTCAAAGAAACCACTGTGAAAAACTTTTCAAAAGCAAACTTCACATTACTTAAGACTGAAGTTTCAAAGCCCCCATGCTAAAGGATAATGCTGTCCAAGCTGCAAAATCCTTTACTAATGCACTCTATGGGCACCTACAAGAATGCATGGATCATGCTATCCCAAACAAAACCAAGACTCACTCCTGCAAGAAAAGGAAACCAGTCTGATGGACCCCTGCCATAAACAAGCTATACAGTAGAAGGAGGAAACTAGTACAGAAAAGAGTAAAATCCCAAGAAGGGAAGACAACCCTGATCAGTAGCAGCAAGAAACTACGTTCCCTCATAAAATCATCCAAGGCTATCTTCGAAAGAAAAATTGCCATGGACTCCAAAGATAATCACAATGCATTCTTTAGCTATGTCAAGAATCTAAGTGGCAATTTTCAGATCTACTCGGAATTAGTGCAGAATGGCACAAAATACACTGAACCGACTGATATAGCCAACATCCTGGCAGACAGGTTCAGTGCAAACCTCACCCCCCCCTCACCCCCTAAAGGGCCCATAACTATACCAGAAGAATGCAGTGCCCCTGAAGTCACAGACACTAAGGTTAAAACAGCCCTCTCCAAAGCCAAAAAAACAGCATCAATGGGACCGGACGGTGTCCCAGGCTGTTTTCTACATGAGCTCAAAGATGAACTAACCCCTCACCTAAACACACTGCTTAAACTCAGCCTCTCCCACAGGCTATGTGCTCAAAGAGTGGTGCACAGCAACGGTTATTCTGCTCCACAAAGGTGGAGCCACAACGGACCCTGGGAACTATCGCCATATAAGCCTGAAAAGCTTGGTCTGCAAAGCTATGGAGGGCATCATCATGGATCTCATTAACAGAGACATAGGAAACCTCCAAACACTGGACCCTACCCAGTTCGGCTTTGTTAAGGGCAGATCATGCCTCATAAACCTGGTAAGCTGAGGCCAGTGATCCTCTTGATGAGGAAAAGGTGGTCCACACAGCTTACCTAGACCTCGCAAAGGCCTTTGACACCATTCCCCACTCAGGTATTATAGACAAGCTCACCAGCCTGAACATAAACCCCTACATCACAAGATGGGTTACCAACTGGCTCACGGACAGAACCCACATGTTAAGAGTTGTGGGAGCTAGGTCTGACTCTAAACTGGTTACAAGTGGCGTTCCCCAGGGCTTAGTCCTAGGACCCCTCCTGTTCGGCATATACTTCTCAGAGGTACAGGCAAGCACAGGAGGACTATGGCTGACCAAGTTCGCAGATGGCTGCAAACTACGGGCTATAGTTGAGAAACCTTGATGAGTGGATGGGAAACACAAAGTTTACCCCAGGGATCACTTCAATGGATCTGCTGGACAGAGGCAGAGGGAACTAATCTAAGGGGGCGGCAAAAGCCAACACATTCTGGCTAGGCTTATAAATGCCTTTGGGCAAATAGCCTAGTACCTACTTATGAACCTATGGATGGGAGAGAGAAAATTCACCCCAGGAATTACGTCAGTCGCCCTGCTAGACAGGGGTCCAGGGAAGTAAATATTGTGGGAAAAAATATCCAGGGAATTGTTATGGCTAGGCTTGTATAGGCCCTAGGGCCGATAGCCTAGTACCAACCTATGAACCTATGAGCAACATTTTACCTTCACTTAGCATAATGCCTCAATACAAACAGAAAATGATTGACTTCAATAATTGGCTTAATTTCTGGTGTCATTCTAGGGGGTTACAGTATCTATCAGCTTGGGATGACCTGATCAACAGACCTTGATGATTTGCCAGAGATGGTCTTCATCTGTCACCCCTGGGATTTTGACTAAGGCCCTTTCTACCCCCATAGTGCATATTTTAGGCAGTGTCTCAAGGACAAAATTCCCGATTGTAAAACCTTGATCTAAAAACAACTTCAGTGTTATGCTGCTAAACACTAGGAGTCTTAACATGAAACTGCACTCACTGGAAGCATTCCACAACTTGGAAGACTGGAACATTTTTGCAGTCACGGATACCTTGTTCAAGGCTGTGGAGAGAACCCCAACCATACTGAGCTACACCTCCTGCCACATGTTCAAACCACAAACTGAAGCCACGAAAACTAAAGGAGGTGGCATATCAAGATTCATTAAACAGTATGATTTGCTGGAGGTACTTCAGGTGCAACTAACTGTTGGTAGGACACCTATTCAAGTCACTACCAGCTACAGGAACCCCTCCATGAATCATGACCCCCACTCTGCCTATTTAGATCTACTTGAGTCTATCAAGATACATCTGGACACCCTGGTTTTGTGTGACTTTAACTACCCTTGACTGGGCAAATTATTCATTCTCTAACTCACTTGCCCCAAAGATTCTTCGACTATGTTAACTCCAATGCACTGGACCACCTACTTGACTCCCCACAAGGAATGTCAACATCCTGGATCTGATGCTTACCAATATGGGTGACCACTGTAGCACCCCCACTGTGATGTCTTCCCCTAGTGAGATTTGACCACAGATCAGTCTCATTAGAAAGTACCTATCAAACCTGACCTTCCCCAAAGCAGCAACTAAACAAAAAAACTTCTCAAAAGCAGATTATAACCTCTTACAGAAGGGTGTAAAAGCTTTACTGCACCTCCCCCCCTCAACTGGAATTTGCAACTACGTCGGGTTCTACACCAATGCTTTATACAAACACGTGTATAACTGCATTGACTTGGCTGTACCTGATAGGACCAAAACAAGCTCCTTAAAGTAGAGTAAACCTGCCTGATAGACAACTGCCATTAACAGACTTTAAAATAAGAGAAAGAAATTGCTGTCTAAGAGGGAACAAGCCCTAAACTGGAAACACTACCTCCTCAGCTTAAACAAGTGAATAAGACTTCCTGTGAAGTCCTCCAAAGCAAACCACGAATCCAAATTACAAATCCAAATTAGCTTCCTCAATTAAGGACAACCATAAGGCATTCTTTACATCCGTAAGCTAAAAAGAAAGGCCCAGATTTGTTCCCAGCTGGTAGTTAATAATACCACATATACTGAGCCTGTGGACATAGCTAACCTGTTAGCCAGCAGGTTCTGTGAAAACTTCACCCTCCTGTCGCTGCCAAAAGTACCCCATGACATCCCTACCACCTGTCCTCTACCTTGCATCTCTAAAGAGCAAGTCATAAACACCCTCTCTAAGGCCAAAAACAAAGCATCTATGGGACCTGATAACATCCCGGGTTGCATCCTACATGGGCACAAACAAGAATTAACACCACCATTGGGTGCTCTTTTCAATCATAGTCTAAGCTCTGGCTTCATCCCAGCTGAATGGAAAACGGCCACCGTTATCCCCCTGCACAAAGGTGGTGCTTCCCATTGACCCCTGGAACTACAGACTTATTAGCCTAACTAACTTTACTGGCAAGGCCATGGAGCAAGTCATCATGGACCTTATCAACAAACATATAGGGAATCTCTTAACACTTGACCCTACTCAGTTTGGATTTGTCAAAGGGAGATCATGCCTATTAAACCTGGTGGACTTCTTTGAGACAGTCACCACGGCCCTGGACAAGGGGAAATCTGTGCATACAGCCTACCTAGACTTAGCCAAATCTTCTGATACTATCCCCCACTCAGGCATCATTGACAAACTCTCCTAGTTAGGTATCAACCCTTATATCATTAGATAGGTTGCTAACTGGCTCACTGATAGAACCCATATAGTCAAAATCTGGGAACCCACCTGCAACGGCAGATCTGAAACCAGTGGTGTTCCACAGGAATCATTCTTGGGACCTCAACTGTTTGGAACCTATTTCCCTGAAGTACAAGCTAAAACTAAAGGTCTGTGGCTGACATAGTTTGCTGATGGCTGCAATAACAACACCGTAAGCACACACACAATGGCGAGAGACCTGGGCAGACAGATTGACAGTATCCTTACCTTTGATCACCATGTCTCCACAGTGATAAGAAGGGCATTCTATATTGCTCATCTCATAAGTAAGGGCATTGCATCCAGAAAAAGAAGGTTATAATGTCTTTGCTCTCTTCCCTCATCAGGCCAATAATTGAGTACAACGACTCTTTTGGTATGTACCTTTCCAAGCACATGCAGCAATTGTAGAGACCACAAAGGTTCCTCACAAGGAAAATTGAAAGTCTTCAGCATCTGTTCTATGTGGATTGTCAGAAATCACTGTCACTTTATTTTGTTTTATACAGACTACTCAGAGGCGATCTGTGCCTTGCATATAAGGCCATCTCTGACCCTGCTTTATTGGAAATGCATATCTGCAAGTCAAATGGTACACTGGTTACTTGCTCTAAAGACCTTAAACTGGTAGTAGTTGTTCTTTCAGCTTTTCCCGGTTAGGGGTCGCCACAGCGGAACTCTGGTCCGCTAATGATTGGCAATAGATTTTTACGGTGCCAGCCCAATGCCCAACCTTCAACGAAGGCATGCCCATTCACGCATGTCTTTCAAATGCCACTCTACCACGGGGAGGACATGCAGACTCCACACAGAAGGCTCTCCAGCCGAGAATCAAACAGGAGAACCTCTTGTTGTGAGGCGACAGCGCTACCGCTGCACCACTGCGGCTGCTAAAGACCTTAATCTGGTATGTAACATTAATAGAACCTGCTGGAGGGACAGATTTGCCTCGCAGAGGTTACCACACCTTTGGAACAGACTCGCACTTCATATCAAACAGATCACCTCATTGTCCCTCTTCAAATGCATTCTGGACGACTGGATGGGTAACCGTGAATTCACCCCAGGTGTTCCACCTGTTTCCTTCCTGGACACAGGCATTAGGTGCTGATAGTAGAAATAAGAGTAGAACTTGGCTAGGCTTGTAGGGGCTATAGGGCCATTAGCCTAGTAACTTCCTATGATGTTTCTAGTATTTTGGGGAGAAGCTATAATATGGAAGATTCAATTTAACATGAAAGAAATTAAAATACTAGGTATTATATTTTGAAATGAGACAACTAGAATACAGCAATGGGAAGACATGATGAAAATTTAAGAAATATAGATTTATTTTGGAGAACATATCATTTGTCATACAAAAAGAAAGTATATTTAATAAATTCTGTATTGTTAGGAAAGATTGCATATTTAGCAAATGTTTATAAGATTTCAATGCAATATGAAACAGAACTAAGATCAATTGTGTTATCATCTATATGGGTATTTAGATTAAATCCTATGAAAAGAGGTATCTTGTGTGTAAGGAAAGAAAAGGAGGATTGTGATTGATAAATATGATTGTATATGCAGCACCATTACATTTATTTAAACTATTAAAATGGAAAAAAGAAGAAATAAGTTGTTAATAAGATAATAATGAAAGAAAATTATAAAAATATATGGTGTATGATGAACAAAATAAAAATAGGAAAAAGCAGAAAATGGGGAAATAAAAGAATATCAGGAGAAATAATATTATGGAAAATAAACATAATCAATATACAGGAAAAAGGAGAATATGGTACACAAATATAATGGAAACATTTTATTGTATTTATCCACAGCAAAACCTTTGTGTGGAGAAAATAAAAGCAATAAAACTGAGAATGCAGTGGTATAAAAATATCTGGAATGTAGAGATGTTTATGGGGATTATCCATAAGAAAACTACCAGTGAAGTTGAATACACCACACAAAAGAAAAGTTGAAAGAATATGCATTTATTGTGGTAAAGTTGAAACAAAAGGCATTATGGAAAAAGTTATATGAAGATAATTATTTGGAAGGAATAAAAAATATTGGACATATAGACAAGGATAGGTTGGAATATGGTTATAAGAATAAAGAATTTATAAAAAAACAGATAAAAATATATTTTGTATAATATGGACTACATTGAATAAAACACTGAATATCATAAAATTCAATGGAAAATATATGTTGCCAGAAATATTGAAAAAATAATGTTTTGGCTGTGAGAAAAAGTGTGGGGGTCATAGGATATATGCATAAGAAATGTATAGATATGAAGTTATACGGGAGACAGAATAATACATGAAGAAGATTGTAAATATTGTATATTATGTAAGTAACGTATTTAAAAAAGGACCCCTTACTTTTTTCTCTAAGTGTCATGGAATCTTTTACATTCACCGGAGCTAAATCTCATCTGAAGGATGACACACTCCGGAGTTCAGTCCATCTCCCTTATGTTGTACTACAGTGTTAGCAATCCATCTACTTGGCATGGGAAAAGAACCTTCAGCCTTCTGTACCAAAGATACATGTGCTACCAGTTGCATCACTATTTGTTCCCTATATATTTCACATTTTTTTTTTAATTTCAGGAGCTGCATTCTCAAGATTTGAACCAATAAGCATATTAATTCTCTAAATAAAATAATTAAGAGGTTTTCTTGCTTATTTGTTTTATGTAATTTAGATGAGGAGACAACCGACTCCTTTTCAGCTAAATTACAGTTACAAATTCAAAGAACAACAGTAAAAATGCAGTTTATTGCTTAAGATAGCAGTAGCAAAGTACAAAGTAAATTAAAAACATTACAGTTGTGAACCAGAGCCATTAATTTCCAGATCATCACAGGTAGAGATGATTTTTCTTCCATCAGGTAAGTAGTGGCTGAGCTGCCTCATGGCAGACAACAGTTGTTCATTTCAAGTAATCACATGCAACCCTGTCAAAACAACTACTTTTATCAGCGATTTAAACTGACAAAATATGCACTAGAACTGCTGACAGTAGTTGGCAGGTATGTCAGTTGGCTTTTATTAGTTTTTCCCCCAGGCTTTATACACCTAAGAGATACAGAGTGTTATTTGAAAGTGGATCGGCATGAACCGCAAAAATTAAAAAAAAAGTTGTACAACCACTTTGAGACAGACTAAAACATGGCTGAGTTCCCAAACATTTATGCTTCAAGGTTTCTCAGTATAGCTTTCTAGAATTCTGTTTCCTTTACAGGACAACACTAAGGTTACTTAAAGCGGTGTGGGTAGCTGATAGGGGCAGCAAATCACAAGGTAAAATGCATACATCTGAAAGCAAAAGCATTAGCAGTGGTATATCACAAGGCTCAGTTTTGGGGTTTCTCCTATTTGGCATCTATTCTAAGTTTGCAGATGTCTGTAAGTTGGGTGTCATTATTTGATATTCAGCTGAGTCACAATTGCTCCAACATGTGATGGACCATGTTAATAAATGGTCTTGAATTAAATGTTAAATAAATACATATAGCATGGTTTATGTCAATAAACAAAACAATTTAACTTACCATATAGATGAAGCACTGCAATCAGACACTGTTATAAGGGATCTAGGCACACTTGCTGATATTTCCTTAACATTTGACCATCATGTCTCCACAGTAGTTTGGAAAACCTTTTATTGTGGCTCATTTCCAGAGGCATCTCCAGTATATCCAAAGAAGTCTTAATTTCCTTTTACACGTATCTTTTAGACCCATTATTGAATATAATGCACCTTTTGGCATGTATTTGTCTAAACATATCACACAACATGAGAGACCTGAGAGATTTATAATTAAAAATGATAACTGGTATCAAAAATCGTAGAGAGGCTGCCAACCTACTGCTGTACTCATTGTCTTAAAGATTCCTCTGCGAGGACCTATTTTTCACCCATCGCACCATAAAAGATCCAACCCTATTCGACATCCTATTCCTTTGCAGAACTAATGGTACATCACATAGTCAGTTAAAGGAACTAAACCTTCTTCAGGAAATAAATAAGACAAGTTGGAGTGATAGATTCATATCTCAATGCATCCCTCACCTCTGGAACAAACTTCTGCTACACGTTAAGCAGAATATCATCCTTGTCGCCTTCAAGGTATGCCTAGATGATTTGATGGGCAGCCTCAGATTCTCCCCTGGTCTGTCTTGTTCTCCATGAGGCAAATTCAATGTATAACTTGTTAGTATACAATTTCCTATGGAAAGCATAAAGCAGTGAATTATGCTATGAAATCGGGAAAAACATTTCCCTAGCACAAGACTCAGTCTTAACAGTGGTTAAGGGTGTATAACAAAATGTTGTTCAGGACACCCTAAGCACTGTTAAAATTGTCTCTCTCACTAGGTACTAACACTGGACCGTGCTATTACAGTACAGAATAACAACAGAAGGTAAAATAACTTTTAAAAGCTGTTAGAACCTCACCTTGTGATACATAAAACAAAAATGCTTTTAAAAGCTATTTTACCTGATGCAAGAGGAGCACTTTGTTTCTGCTCATCTGTCCCTGATTATGCAGAATGCACTTGACTTTTCCCATAGTTTTGTCCTGTCCCATACAATTATGGATATTTTGGTAACTCACTAAGGAGCAGAGTTAGTCAGTTATGCCAAACAATACAGTTTCCTACTACTTATTCAGAAAATGCATGTTGATGAAAAACCTGTAGTTCTAGTAACTTTGTAAGTGATTTAGGATATTAATAACTACCCCTGATTTTTATAAGTACCCCTGATTTTTATCCTTTGTTCCCCCTAGAATTCTTAAGCAAAGTATTTGAAACTTATGCTTCTGACTGTTAGCACTCGCTAAGTCATTTATCATCTTTCAAAGCTGGTAAAACACTTCACACCTACACATTTTCCCTGTAACAGGTAGTACGTGGAGCAGATAAAGCTCCACACACTATAAAGAGTTATGACCTGGTCTCCAGTAATAACCCACTATTATGTGTTCATGGATGCTAGGATCACCTCTTAAGCTCTCTCCTCAATGTGTGTTTCTTGTTATCCAAGTCTCAAATACATAGTAAGTTGATTATGAGGGGAGACTTGATCGTAGACCTCTAATTGATTCAGCTGGAAAATGTTCTCAAATAGTTTGAAAAAAAATGCTTTGTACTCTTTTGACATTTCATTTTATGTAGTTGTTCAGTTCTATGGTACTGTGTTCATTGAGTGATGCTTTTTAAAGCTCAATAGTATCACAAGCATTACTAGAAAAGCCTGTGTTTTGACAGTGTCCCTAACACGTTCCTGTTATGTGTCATGTGTACAGTGTTTGTTTGTTTGTGTCTTTCGGCTTTTTCCTGGTTAGAGGTAGCCACAGCGGAACTCCGTCTGCTAATGATTGGCAGTAGAGTTTTACGTGCTGGCTTGCTGGGCCTAACGCACAACCTTCAATGAAGGAACGCCCATTCACGCATGTCGCCACACAGAAGACGCTCTAACTGAGGATCGAATGGGCAACATCTAAGTGGGAGGTGACAACGCTACCGCAGCACCACCACCACAGTCCTTGTCATGTACACAGTGTATTGAAGTGAATAAAACCAAGTCCTACAGGCATAATACAGAAAAGTACTTGTCATGTATACAGTGTATTGAAGTGAATAAAACCAAATCCTACAGGCATAATACAGAAAAGTACTTGTCATGTATACAGTGTATTGAAGTGAATAAAACCAAGTCCTACATGCATAATACAGAAAAGTACTTGTCATGTATACAGTGTATTGAAGTGAATAAAACCAAGTCCTACAGGCATAATACAGAAAAAATTTTTATAGCTTTTGTCTCTATCATGAAGGCTATAGCCCCAAGTGTGCTGGCACCCCCAGTCAGTGATATATTTACTGAGGGTCTGCCCCCCTCTGTGAGTGATTCATGTACTTAGTCTCATCCTCAAGTGAAATGTCAGTTATTAAGGCTGCCTGACAACCCAAGGGCTGGAAAAATATATTTGGTGCTGGTTTCCTACAAACGTTCTCCTTACATGGAGAGGATGCGCTGCATCCTATAGATTTATAGTGATAACTAACACGGAGCCCTTGAAGAATTAATCCACCAAGGGGACCAGTAAGGCAGTAAAGCTCAGCACAACATCATTTCATCATCACCTTGAAATTGTTTCAAAACAAGCTTACAGCCCATTCAGCAGATGATTCAAGGGTGTGGTATAGGGTTGTAATGCTAAACACCCAGTGACAAATGCGATATATTTCTGTGGTCGCTGAGAATGAGCTCACATAAATAAGTGAGCTTTACAGTTGTTATGCACACATCTGTTTTTTTTTTTCTTGTTTTAAAATGTTCTCCCCTTTATTCTATTGATAATTGTTACTGTGTAAGAATGAAATAAATGGTGTGAGTAGCAAAAGTAATGTTGAAAGTGTGCTTAAAATGGTGATATCAACAAACTTGCTATACCAATTTACTGGAACAATTGCCTTCTCTGGTGGTAATCTTGTATTCATTCAGATGAGTAAATAGATCTGTAGCTTAAAATGGAGAGAAAGAGGGAGAGAAACTGTACAAAATAGTCAGTGACTTCTCTGTTCACTTCATAAGCCTTATTAGGTTAGGCTGGAAATTAAATTACACATTCCTGCATGTACATTTTAACCTGTAATAACGTCTTCACACAAATTTAAAATATTTAGTGTAGTGATTACTTATTTTTATTATTTATAACTTAAAAAGAAAAAGTAATTGATAGCTGAAATAAAATTTATATTGTAATATTCAAACCTTATAACTGTTCTGCAGTTTTATGCAGAAAATTATCCCCCCCCAAAAAAAAAAAAAACAAGACATTTTGTTTTGCTTTTTCAGCTTAATAAACTCTGTTATTTCAAAATAAATGCCAGAAAGTAACTTTAATTTAATGCTGTTTCAGCTCTGTAGCAGATATTTAGAAGTAGTCATGCTACAATTCAACCACAAGATGGCGATAGATTCTGTGATATAAGGATGTTGTCGAAAAGTTTTTCAGTAAATCCTAAGCATGACATTTTCAGCCTGTTTTAGATAACAGTGGAAAACACTGAAAAGACAGAATAGAAATGTGAATGTCACACAGAAGATATCCATTTGTAAGATAACTATATTCTGTTTTTCCTGGAGTGCCACTGTTGCAGTGTTTTCCTTTCCCTGCTGTGGGTGGTACCCCTCAGCAAACAGGGTCAGAAAATTAAAGCGTGAAGCTAGAAACATGATCCTTGTAACAGTTATTGCTGGAGTATGCAGATAAGTAGTTATTTTCTGCCACTGTGACATAAAACTAAACGTATTTCTTCTGTTTATATGTTCTACTTCTGGATCTTTAAACTGAACACATTTGGTGCGGCAGAAAGATGTCACCTTAGAAATTTAATTTTACGGTCCCCAGGGGTTACACTTATTAGTTTGAGTATGCAGGTGCATAAATAAAGGGATTTAAATTGTAAGAGTAAAGCAATTGGCAGATGATTAACACAGATTTTGAAGAATGGATTTTTTAACAAGATATGTAGTGGTGCAGTGGTTCTCTGGTTCAATTGTTAGCTGTGGTATCTTCTTTGTGGAGTCTGCATACCATCCCTGTGTTCTCAAGGGTTTTTCTGTTTCCTCACACATTCCAAAGGCATGCAGTGGGTAGACTGGACACTCTATATTGGCCATAGGTGTGTGTGTGTGTGTGTGTGTGTGTGTGTGTGTGTGTGTGTGTGTGTGTGTGTGTGTGTGTCTGTCTGTCTGTGTGTGTCTGTGTCTTGTGTGTGTTATGGAAGAAATACTGAGGCAGGCCTAGCCACCATACAGTGTGAATCTTGGGTCTAGATGAATGTCACTGTTGAAGTGACACCTCAACCCCATGTGAAAAAATGGGATAAAGGGGTTGTGGATTGATAGATGGATGGATGGATGAATAGATTTACTATAGATGAAAATGGCTGCCACTTAATGAAGCTTTGGTATTCTTTAATACTAAATTTCTTGCCATACTTGACGCACCCCTCCCCCACACGTACCATTAGAACTAAAATAAAAGCTACATCGTGACTTACAAAGGATACCAAATCAAAGCTCAAACTTAGAAATAAAATCTGGGCCACCTGGCGTGACAGCAAAGCCCCTCTAGACCAACTAAGATAGCGACAGCTTCGTAATGACAATATTATAATCTTCAACAAAGGCACCAAAGTACACTTCAAAAGTTCTGGGCAGGTATAAATAAACTTCATCCAGGACAATCTACCACTCCAACCCCTTCCACTTCTACTCAAAAATCACCAGAGAATATTGCCAACATCTTTAACAGTTTTTCACTGAGACTATCCAGACCCTTGCTAGCCAGCTAACTCCCACAGGCACTAATTCTATCACAACTTCACCCACTACCCATCTCCCCTTTAGTTTCCAACCAGTCTCTACCTCACTTATCCGATCCCTGCTTAAAAACTAAAACCAACCACCCTATCTGCAGATCTTCTCCCTGCAGAGTACCTACAAAATGCTGCAAATGCCATAGCTTATCCAGTCTCAGTCTTAATCAATAGAACCATAACAGAAGCATCTATCCCCTCCATCTGAAAAACATTCCATGTTGTACCCTTTCACAAAGGTGGCAACTCCACAAAACTATCAAATTATAGACCCATTGCCATACTTTCACCACTGGACAAAATAATGGAGAAATGTATCCATAAGCAACTCTTGCACTGTCTCATACAAAACAGTCTGCTGGCTAACTCTCAGTATGGCTTCGGGCTGTATCATAGTACCTCCTCTGCCCTCCTGTCTTTCTCCAATGACATACATCATAACCGAAATAACAACAAACTATCCTCAGCCCTCTTCCCCGACCTATCCAAAGCCTTTGATATGGTCAACCACCAACTACTCACTGCGAGTCTGAAATCAATTTCCTTGAATAACCATGCTATTCAGTGGTTTCAGTCTTATCGGAATGGCAGACAGCAGGCGGTACTATGGCAAGGAAAATTATCTACTGTACTATCCCTCACCCTTGGAGTTCCCCAGAGCTCTATTTTAGGACCCCTTCTCTTTTCAGTCTTTATTAATAATCTCTACTCTGCCATTCCAGATGCTACATACATCCAATAGGCAGATGATTCCACGTTGATCTGCTCAGCCTCCACCCCATCTGACCTGCTTACACTATCCCAAAAAACATTTAACGCAGTTCAAAAGTGGCTCTCATGTTGCTGTTTGCTCTTGAACCCTAAAAAAAACAAACTACTACTCCCCCCCCCCACTCACAGGTCCATTTTCCTTTGCGATAACCTCTAATAATGGAACCGTTATTTCCCCAGACGTCCGTACTAAACTCCTAGGGATAACGATTGACAATAACCTCAAAGTTGACATGCAAATCAATCAAACTGTTACAACCATTAATAAAAAACTGGGCTCCCTATATAAAAATAAACCTTTCCTTACCCTGCTAACTAGGACTGCCATTGCCCACACTCATCTTCACTCCACCCTTTTCTATGCCTCCCCTATACTCACTAACTTGAACAAATCTGAACTTTGCAAACTCTCAAGCTGTTATAATCACATTGCTAGATTTGCCACTGGCTCTACTTACAGAACTCACCACTGTCAAAACCTTAAACCTCTAGGATTACTAGAATTGCCTAGTTTACTTCAGTACAATCAGCTTATAGTAGCCCACAAAATTCTCAACCAACCAAAAAATACCCATGCACTTAAAAACATTATCTATCCCTATAGGAACACCAGGCCACTTTGTTCTTCTAACAAACTGCTAATTCAAACACTCTAAACTAACAACTCAGCTGGTCACTCCTTGTTTTCTAACTCTGTTGGTAAAATTTAGAATTGACTTCCATCTGACCTAACTCTAGAACCATCATTATACCAATTCAAGAAAAATCTCAAACAGTATTTTATGAGACACTGGATTTGCCCCTGTCACAATCCAGACTAACTCCTACTGTACTATAGTACAATAAGCAGTACTGTAAGAATATCTAGCTCCTTCTGATTGTCTGTAACCATATAAGCTTGAGCTATAATAGACTACAATTGTTTTAATGTTTTTCTGTATGTACTATTGGAGCATTTTTGCCCGGGGTGCCGCTGAAAATGGACATGTATGCAGTTGGACTATCCCGGTCAACAAATGTAAAATAAAAAATAAATAACAAAATAAAGTTTGGCTTGAAAAAATATGTAAACTATATGAAACGATGAAATCAGATCCGAAAGAATAAAATACTAAATGTAGTGACATGTTAACTTGCAGGGTTATCTGAAGGTTCTATAAATACTCAGCTGATCTGGAACAAGAACAGTAACGTAAGGAGTAAAATGAAGTATTTTCATCAAATCACACCAGAAAGATGTGTCAGTATAACACCTGGCTCTTTATTTGCTAACTGCTGAAGTCTTTCAAATAAGGCTGCTCCAAATCTAACAAAAGGATGTCTGCCTGCAGGTTCTTGCATGGTCAGTAGATAATACAGAAATAACAGTAGCAATCCAGTGTGAAGACTTGTCTGCATCTGTAGGCCTTACCTGACCATGGACAAGGGCAGGCTAGAGAAAGCCTCTTAAAGAACATTGTAGCTACAGGTGGATCATGTATGAACTTCGCTGGATGACCCTCACAACTGTAGTTCAGTAAATATGTGGCTGAATGCAAAAGAATATTCCAGGACTTCAACCTTTAGATATATTAGTGGACATCAAACTGTGTTTCTACTGAGAAAGACTGTGGTATGCTGAAACCCTAGAGAGAATGGGGACATTAGTATTGGCTACAGGAAACACTCTCCAAGGTAGAGTTCTTTTCAAACACCTCTATTCAATTATCACTTGTGGCATAGGCACATTTATATTTATATAAAAGTAATCAAACTTTATTAACAAGTTAAAATTAACAAACATTATACTTCACATTTATTGCTATATGTCATATAACCTAAAAAAATACATAAATTATTCAATTCCTGCCCCTTTTTTTAAACAAGAAACATATTTATTAAATCATCACTTACAACATAAGCAGTCATACATTTATATAAATGAAAACAAACCACACCAACACAATCCTACTTGCAAGCATTTTATATCACAAAACATACTGACACACTCCCAGTTGCAGACATTATACATCATTTATAATCTACCCAATCATTTTCAGTCAAACATTACATAGCTTATTTAAGTCCTGCCTTCTTTTAAACCTCATTCCTCCCCTGTATGCATTGTTCCCACAATTCCCATTTTTTTCCTATGTAGTTTGCTCCTTTAAAGTAGTGAATATAGTAACAGAGTTAAAACAACTGGAATTGAAATCTCTGAGATGGAGTTCTATGATAAAAATATGAAATCTTGGCCTAAGTGCATCAGTTTACTCTCACCGAACAGATAAGAATAAATAGATTGATAATTTGAAAGGGAATTGCACAAATGGTGAAAGGCAGCCAATTCCTGAGATATCAATTATTCATTTAGTTGCTAACACCGATGTTCAGGATACAGCTGACAGTGCAGTTACCATAGTAAGCTATAGCTGCAACCTTTCTAGAAACTTTTATTTTCATGACTAGATTATTGTGAGTCAGTGTTAGGTGTCTTTGGCCAAACAACACCCACTGTTGATAACAGTGTCCCTTGTGGAAGCTACATTGAGTCCTGTTTTTATACCTAATGTGCCTTAAGCACAATGGAAACTGGGAGATAACTCTGTGGTATCCAGGATTCTCCAATTTAAGTGATTGGATCAGTCCTAATTAACATGTCTGCATTACACAGTAAAATTATCTTGAGATTGTTGTAGTGGTCACAGGTGGCTAGGACAGAATCCATGCAGAGCTGCTACAGTTTAGAGTGAACAGATAGGCCACAGCTTGGATTTAATTCTGAAAATTTCACAATTATGTACTTTGGAGCAGAGACTCTGTGGAACACATTCACGCACATATGAGTGACCCTAGGATGGACAGAGGAGGAATAGGACCAGAGGTCTTACTCCTCATGCAATGCATTATGCAGGGGAAACATCAAGTTCCAAAAGAACGTTGTGGAGCATGTATTGTAGGGATGTTAACAATATCCTTCTTTGAATGAACACAGCATTGGTATGGATTCATATAGAGTGTGCACTGCATGTGAGCTGAAACACAGGAACTCGTATATGTGTGCCATTGTAACTTATTGTCTGTAGTGTAATTTTAAGTTAGGCCAGTATACTGTAAAATGCACAGATAATTTCATAAGATAACTAAATTTGGCTGAAAAAGTAGAAAAGAGATACAGGGCCTGCTTTGACATTTTGGGGGCTCATGGAATGAGTCAGATTGGGGGCCCCCATGAACACTTCCTGTCTAAGTATCAGCCTGATACTGCCAACCCTCCTAAACAACCTTTAATTCATGCTGCAGAGTTTTAAGAGCAGAATATACACATTGAACTGTAGCTGCAATGCTCTTACATTACATCGGGACTGTACAACACCAAACTGGCCCATCTCACAGAGAGAGATTCACAGTAACTGCATTTAGATCAACAATGATACATTACAACAACTATGCATATGGCACTGAAGTACTGTTTCAACCCCTCACATATCCTCCAGTGGTTTCTCTATCCCCCCCCCCAGGATCCCCCCACCATGCTCATTACTTTTTCTTCTTTTTCTCACATTTTGAATTACTCTTCAGTATTTTCAAGAATCTATGACATTCTGTATGCTCTGATGTGCACATTAAAGTCTGCTTTCTTTTCTTCTTTTTCACAACCATTTCATCAAATGATGGCTTGAAGAGAAATTAGGATTAAGGAAATAAATGCTGTGTTGCTCTTCAAGTTGGGAAGAAACTAAGGGTAATGCTGCTCAATGCCAGAAGTCTAAATCTCAAAATGCACGCACTCTAGGCCCTTCTCAGTATGGAGAACATCAATGTCTGTGCTGTGACTGAAACCTGGTTCAAGGCTCCTGAGAGCACCCCGGCACTATCAGGTTTTACCTCATATCTTGCATTCCGGCCCCAAAACCCGGACCACACCACAAAAGGAGGGGGTGTATCCATATTCATCAAGGATACCCACACCTCCAGGTTGGTGGCAACGCAGGAAGCATCGGAAACCATCCAGGTGCAATTAACCATAGGCAAAACTGCTCTACAATTTGTAGCATGCTACAGGCCACCCTCTCAAACTCAGGAACCCCACACAGCCTTCCTGAAGACACTGGAGGGTATAAATGTAACTCCAAACACCATTATATTGGGTGACTTCAACTACCCGAATATAGACTGGGAACATTACTCAAGCCCCAACTTTCTAGCCCAAAGGTTCCTGGAGTTCATAAATTCAAATGCCATGGAACAACTAGTCACCGTTCCCACAAGAGGAGAAAATATACTAGATCTCATCATCACAAACATGGGGACAAAATGCTCCACACCAGAAGTATATCCCTCATTGGTGAGATCAGATCACAAACTTATCTCACTGGAAATCCACATCCCGCCCCCTCCCCAAACAAAAAAGACCACAGTGAAGAACTTCTCTAAAGCAAACTTCACACTACTCAATACTGGTGTGGTATCCTTCAAGGCCCCCAAGCCAGTGGAAACCACAATCCA
The DNA here is from genome assembly GCF_019279795.1 of Protopterus annectens. Taxonomy (NCBI): domain Eukaryota; kingdom Metazoa; phylum Chordata; order Ceratodontiformes; family Protopteridae; genus Protopterus; species Protopterus annectens. The sequence goes on from NC_056750.1 coordinate 799,043,029, forward strand.
AGCTGTGGAAGCCCTTACAAATGCCTTCTACGAACACCTCCAGGACTGTATGGATCAGGCAATCCCTAATAAAACCAAGACTCTTTCCACCAAGGGCAAACGTCCAGTCTGGTGGACCCCAGCCATAAACAAACTTTACAATAAGAGGAGAAAGCTGTTACATGATAGAGCAAAATCCATAAAAGAGAAGACACCCTTGATCATTATTAGTAAAAAAAATACGAGCACTCATAAAATCATCCAAGGCCAACTTTGAGAGAAAAATTGCAATAGATTCAAAAGACAATCATAAGGCCTTCTTCAGCTATGTTAGAAACCTGGGTGGAAACTCCCAGATATGCGCAGAATTAGTCCAAAATGATACAAAAATCACTGAACCCACAGACATTGCCAACATACTGGCAGACAGGTTCAGTGCAAACTTCACCCCCCCCCCAAAAGGAGAGATAACTATCCCAGCGGAGTGTAGCCTCCCAGACATCTCAAATGCGCAGGTGCAAGCTGCTCTCTCTAAAGCTAAAAACACAGCATCAATGGGACCAGATGGTATCCCCAGCTGTGTGCTACACAAACTCAACGAGGAACTAAACCCACATATAAGGCAGCTGTTTAATCTTAGCCTTACCACAGGATACGTGCCAAAGGAGTGGCGTACGGCAACTGTGGTCCCACTCCACAAAGGCGGTGCCTCTATGGACCCTGGTAATTACTGCCCCATAAGCTTAACAAGCCTGGTCTGCAAAGCTATGGAGAGGATCATAATGGAACTCATAAACAAAGACATAGGGGACTTGCAGACATTGAACCCGACCCAGTTTGGCTTTGTCAAGGGCAGATCATGCCTTTTGAACTTGGTCGACTTCTTCGAAACAGTCACCAAGGCCATTGATGAGGGAAAGGCAGTCCATACAGCCTACCTTGACCTTGCAAAAGCTTTCGACACAATACCCCACTCAGGTATTAAAGAGAAACTTACCAGCTTAAATGTAAACCCATATGTCACAAGATGGGTTGCAAACTGGCTAAAGGACAGAACCCACAGGGTTAGAGTTGCTGGCGCCATGTCAGACTCCAAGCCGGTCACAAGTGGTGTCCCACAGGGCTCAGTCCTTGGCCCCCTGTTGTTCGGCATCTACTTCTCAGAAGTACAGGCAAAAATAGGAGGACTATGGCTGACAAAGTTTGCAGATGATTGCAAACTGGGTGCCATAGTAGAAAGTACATCGGACACAGATATCCTTCAGAGGGGTCTCACGGAAACTGATAACTGGTGCCAGAGCCATGGCCTGAAGTTAAATGGCAAAAAATGTATAGTCATACCCTTCGGGAAAAACAAGGTAACCCCAAGCTACCATATAGGTGGCAATCCATTAAGCACAGAAGAGGTTATCAGGGACCTGGGGACCCAGGTTGACAGTGGCCTTTCTTTTGACACTCACATTGCTAAAGTGGTTAGAAAGACCTTCTACATTGCCCACCTGATCATGAAGGGATTCACATCCAGATCAAGTGAGGTCATTGTTCCCCTGTACTCTTCACTTATCAGACCAATGATCGAGTACAATGCCCCATTCGGGATGTACCTCACCCGACACCTGCAGCAATTGGAGAGACCCCAAAAGTTCCTCACCAAAAGGATAAAGGGACTCCAAAATCTGTCATATGCTGCCAGACTGAAGAAACTCCAGCTCTATTCAGTCACATACCGCCTGCTCAGAGGTGACCTGTGCCTGACATACAAGGCCATGTCCAACCCGGAATTAATGGACATGCTCCACCTCAAAAGATCCAAATCTACCAGATCCACTAGAGCAAGCGACTTAAACCTTAGCACGGATATAAATAGGACATGCTGGAGGGATAGATTTGTCACCCAGAGACTCCCTATGCTGTGGAATAAAATCCCGGTCCATGTGAGGCAGAGCACCCCGCTGGCTCTGTTCAAGAGAAATCTTGACCGGTGGATGGGAGATCGTAGGTTTACCCCGGGAATCATCTCTGTGTCACTGCTGGACAGAGGCACAACAAACTAATGGGCACAATATTTTTTAACATAAAGGGTGGCGTAAGCCACAAAACTTTGGGCTAGGCTTATAAATGCCTTAGGGCAGATAGCCTAGTATAAACCTATGAACCTATGAACCTATTTAAGAAGTAACTCAATTAAGCCAGGGTCTTCTGAAGCTATAGTGTTAGAGATGCTCTGAGATGCATTTTAGAACATATTCCCAACCTTTTAATTCAATGGTGACCTGAGCAGAAATCATGAGAAAGAAAATAATTTCAGTCTTATTTTTTTTCTTTCAAGGAAGACATAAAGTGGTGCCGAAGGTTTAATTCTCAAAGCTGATAAAGTAGCAACTCACAATAAACAGGAAAATTGTTTGGGAGAATACACATATCGTATCTGGGAATACTGCTTGCCCCCCCCCCCCAAATAAAAAGACAGTGATTGCCTCTGCTTCCCTCATGTGTTAGACTGGGATGACAGCAGAGGTTCAGATGGCCATGGTCATGTATTTCAAGTGACTGTTGTCAAACATATACACAGAATGCCTCCTCAATCTTCATCACTACCCCTAGGGCAGCTACCTGTTTGTGTGGCAAATGTGTGATTGTGAGGAATGTGAACAAAACAATGATTACAGTAATGTATTCCACTTTGTTGCCCCTACGCAGTACAATGCCACTACACTAGCTATAGTAACCTTCCTTGTACACCTCTAAGATCTGTGAGAAAAGTAAAACAAACAGTGAACACAGTGTCTCTAGCCCAAACGCAACCTATAATAACCTCCTGCTCACACCTCCTAGGTTTGGTTGTGATTAAATTAAAGAAGCAATGACCAGACCATCCCCAGTCTACTGCACAACCTACAACAATCTTCTGGACACCTATGAGTAGGGGTGGTGGTTTTGAATCGGTTGGTTTGAGGGCAGAGGCCACCACTAAGTACATGTCATAATCCATTTTTACAGTCTGGGGTGTGGGGACTACCAGACCTATAGAAGGTCTAAGTGTCCCAATGTTCTCTGATGTATTTTATGCTTTACATTTGAAATATACTTTCTTGTTAACTGCGTTGCTTTTTATTTCTACTCAGAAGAGTTATGTATGTGGCCACCATTATAGTGTGTGTGTGTGTGTGTGTGTGTGTGTGTGTGTGCGTGTGTGTCTGCACATGTGCGTATATAAAATTGATGATATTTTTGGACACAAGCATGCACACACACACACACACACACACACACACACACACACACACACACACACACACACACACACACACACACTCTGCATGTTCACCTTCATGTAAACTGGAGTAATTCCATTTCACCTGCTGCATGTTTTTGAGGTGCTGAGGTTAAGCAGAGCACATGTGTAGATGGGGTCTATATTAGATTTTCGAAAATTTTGTACAGCGAATCACTATAGGTCGACACCTAGTGATCGATCTATGAAATAACCGAAAATCTAAATAAAAAAAATAAAAACACAGAAACTTCAAGTAAAGGGTGTAGGCAGGGTGGCAAGCCCCCCTGCATCCCCCATGTGGGGGGGGGGCTGCACCCCTCCCCCGCTACTTAAATATACCAACTCTGAGATTGCGCTACAGTGTAGGAAATAGAAATCTTCTATTGCACTGAAGTGCGATCTTGGAGTTGGTATATTTAACTAGCAGGGGGGCTTGCACCCCTGCTTACACCCTTTACTTTGTTTCTGTGTTTTTATTTTATTTTTTTTTTATTTAGATTTTTAATTATTTCATAGATCGATCACTAGGTGTCGACCTATGGTGATTCGCTCTACAAAATTTTCAAAAATGTAATATAGACTCGTATAGATGCACGCACAGGCCGGGAGGGCATGCAGACTCCACATGGAAAAAAGCTATAGCCAAGAACTCAACCAGAGCAAAGCACTGAGAAAAGGCAGTGCTTCTCACTGTACCTCTGTGAGAGTAAGCAGTTCCTTTCATACATATTCTCTTCCTGCCAAACCACCAATATGTCTGTGTTTGTGATGGGAAGTGAATGAAATTGTAGCCAGCTTGTTGCTCTTGCATACACTGAACAACACCCCCCCCCCCCCATAGCTCACAACCTTCCATTGCCAAAATGTGGAACACTAGCCCTCATAATGTGAAGCAAATGGGCAAAATGTGTAACACATACTAATGGCTTACTAACATCTTCAACTAGGACGGTCATAGGATGGTTAAAATATGCTGTTTTTACTTATAAAGAAGATCTCTTAATGAATTAATATGATTAATTTCTATTTACCATGGATTTCACTTAAAACAATTCCTAACACTGAATGTGTAACAAACTCTTTCAATGTGGAACTTTGAGAAACTTCGAGGAACATGAACTTTTTAAGACCCCAAATGAGGTACGTTCCTCGTAATGAGGTACACTTGAGAGGTATGCCCCCCCCACACACACACACCCACACACATGCAAACATAACTGCAATGTTGACTATGTTTGTACTAGAAAGTGAAATAAACTATTGTCTGTTTGAACATGCACACACACATACACAGATACACACAGAAGCCAAAACAATACTAGTTTTACACTGATTTCAGCAAATAGCAATTCATCTGTGACACTGGAACTGCCACAGGAGATAAGTGACTGCTGTTTACCAATCAAACAGCAGCAGGGGTAAGCCACTTTTATTTACTTCATTAAGAAGTAATGCATACGTGTGACTGTCTCTGAATTCACAGAATGTCCCTGATTTTCCTCATAATTTTGCTATGTCCCCCCATAAAAAGTTTGATTTGTTGGTAAAGCATTCAAAATTATGGACAGTCATTACATCCAGACATAAGCGTTTAATAGTTCGTATTGTTCAGAATATGCGTGTTGATATAAAATGTGTTATTCTATTGAATTTTGAAATGAATTAGAGTCATTTTTAAAATGTGTTCCTGATTTTTAGCTGCCATTCTATTATTATTTTACTCAAGAATGGAATTCTTGAGTAAAGAATTTGAGAGTTATAGTTTCAGTATTTATAAAGCTCCCTGAAATAAAAAAATCCCAGCAGATCGGGAGCATCAGCACTTCTTAAAATCCAAGGTAAGTGCTGAGATCGGTCACTCGGGGCTGCTGATCTCTAGCACTTTGCTCATGTTCATTCACCGATTGTCATCCTTATCTTATCTTAACAGGATCATATTAGAACCCTGTTTCAGATAAAGCATATGATCGGAAAATTAATAATATTTTTTCCACCTTATTTTCCTCCAGCAATCACTAGCTTTTGTGATGACAAGGGATGATTCAGGGACCCCTCCAGCCACAGGTACTGCAGGTAAATAAAGGTGGCTATGATTTTAGTTTTAGAGGAGGGAATGCTCACCAGCAGGATTTAACTAAGGGAAGGGCACTATGTACAATATTTAATTAAATTGTGACACCTGTTTTTTTTACAATAACCAGACATATCTTTGAATTGTAAAGAAGATGTAAGTAGCAGTTATTACACAGTTGGTTTATTTATTACTCAAGATAGCTACCTTTTGTTTGTTTGACAAACATGTAACCAAATATCAAAATAAGATGAGCTGCTGTGGCTGCTCCCCCCAGCACCAGGGTGTCCCCAGCAATTGCAGGGTTCAGTGGTGCCTTAAGCTGGCTATGGAAACACTGGTGCAGTAGGTGAGAACAAACCCTTGTTCATATGTACTTACCAGGCTGCTGATCCATGAGGATCTTTACAAACTTAACCTTATATTCCCATGACATTTTAACCCTTTTGTTTTGAGTAAAAATAACCCAGATATGAGCAGAACATTTACATGTTTCCCCCATCCATAAGGGACAAGGGTTTATTTGTGTTGATGTCAACCAAAATTGCAAATGGGGTTTCTGCTGTAATCATCAAAAACTGGCCATACGTGATTGTGCATAATAAAAAAAAATAAAATACTTTTAAATTAATTATATGATAAAATGATTCATGCAGACTGTGATGTCCTCAGTCTGGACCAGTAATGAAGGAGCCTCAATCCTCATCACTGACACTGGATAGGGACATTCACTTGGTGCAAAAATGGATACAGCCAGTGTTTCCACAGGTAGCTCTCTGCATCAAGCACAATTTCCCTTAAGAGCACACAGGAAACACACTCAGCCCGGGCTCTGGGTTTCTCTCTCTGTCGTTCCCCAGGTCCCCATTAAGATTCCCCACTGGCACAGCTGCAGAATTAAGTCCTCAGATGAGTGTCCAAGCCAAGTCCTCCACCACTCTCTCTGTGAAACCAGTACTTCATTTCCCTGATCCAAGTAGCTGACACACACACTCTTTGAGATTTGATTTTCACACACACAACTGGTAAAGACTGGCACAGATTTACCTGCTGTGCCCCCTTCTGCCCAGTCTGTAAGGTAGTTATCACTGCCACCAGGCACTACAAAGCCAGCTACCTAAGGCTCTTGCAGGGGTACCCAATTATACTGAATGAAATTAATATTAGTATAAATGGTAATGTTGATCAAATAGCCAGGCTACAGGAGTGGCCACAGTGTCACCAATAGATATAAGTAGTCTCAGAAGTTAAAATATTCTCTAAAGGACCAGCCACAATGAAAAGTTTAAATATATTTAATAATAAATAATAAAAGAACATGAAAATATGAAACCTCTATTTACACCAAACACCAAAATTTCAGTTACAAGAAATATTAAAAATAACATTTCTGGAAAGATTCACATAGTTACAAAAAACAATACTTACGTATTCTCGCTATATTTTCCTGACTGATCATATTATTGTTCCTACTTACTTAACAGAGCAAGGCAAGATGAAGTAGGTGAGGGATCTTTCTATGTCAGGTTCCAAGAAACAAACTGCCCTTAGACTTCTGTCTCACCTAATAGTACAGTATTATTTCTGTACAGAATTACATCACATATATCTGGTCATTTGATTTCTGGTTCCCATGCAACCCCCCCCCCCCCATTGCTAGAAGCTGCCAGGAATTAGCACCTACATGTGAATAGTACACACACAAGAGCATTGCTCAGATCTGGTACAGCTTCTGGAAGTTATAAGATAATTACAAACTTGTACTCCTCCACACCATGCATCTTACAGACATTGCTTCTCTGGCTTCATTCAAAAATGTGGGATAACATCTTTATGGTCTAGGTCCAGTTAATTTAATTTCTTACTATTTCTCAATGATAGCTGGAGCTGAGCTTAACCTCTTCTCTTTCAGTATCATCTGTTAAAACATATACATTTAAACAGTTACAACACAGTACAGTGCGATATACACGTGCATTTCTTTTCTGTCAAGCAGGGCAACTTTACAAATACAGTTTTAAACACAAGCATGTGTACAAATCATTTTGACATACAAATGACATATAATTCTTTACAAAATCCCACCTAGCTGTGCTGGCATACGTTACACATCCACTGCTCTAATTCTCCTGGCATAGCTGGCAATACCTCAGATTATCACACATACACTGCTGATATCTCTGTGAGAGTTATAAAACAGAACAAAACGGTGCCTGTGTATTATTGTACTGAATCTCTGTGGGAGTTATAAAACAGAACAAAGTAGAATTCATGCATTATTATACCAAATCTCTGTGGAAGTATATGAGTCTTTCAAAACAAATCTAGACATTAAAAGCATGAGGTGTAAAATCACTCCATAATGTGTCATTGTTTGAGGACAGGTGTTTATGTACTGGTTTGGATGTAGCAGGAATGCCTAAGTAGTAATAGGAAAGTATACGGATGAAATTGGACACAATTTTAAAATGGCCGAACACAGTGATGTATTGGTGAGTTCCATGCTATGCTACCATGGAACTTAGTACAAAGTATATTGAAAAAGGAGACCATTACTTTGGAGTTAATGATACATTAAATGACAAAAGAGTTCTAGCATTGCTAAATGCAGTGCATGCAAAAATGCACAGATGGTTGCATTCTTTGCTAACATTAGCTAACCACAGAGAAAAAAAATAGTTTGGAAAGATAGTAGAGAATCCCAAACCTTTGGCAACTGCCAAATGTTTTTAGTTCATGAGATGGATAAAACAAGATGAAAAGAATTTCATAATATATGGTAAAAAATTTTGAAATAGATGAGCATTGTGTGTTCGGAGAAGTACTGACAAATATATTAGTAAAGACTTTGGTTTGAGCTATATGTGAAAATACGCAAAACAGAAAATAAAAAATGCACTTTAAATAAGACTTAATGACTGAGTAAGCAAAAACTGGCTTGTGGGTATCATCTTACAAGGAAAAGAACATGTTTTTAATTGTTACTGTATCCCTGCCCCTGTTACTCAGCAAGCATGGAAGTGTACAGACGATGAATCTGACTCGGAGGTTGAGAGACAAAAAAAAAAATGCAATTATTTGTGATCAGGGACTGTATCCTGGGGGAAATAACATCTAAAGTAAAAACCATTCTTGGGGGAGGGGTGAGATCTGCTGAGCTCAGAAACATCAATCCCTACAATATGGAGGTATTCCCTGAGACATGCTGTTAAGAGCAACAGAGACTCAGCAATGAGGAAGATCTTTGGATAGAAGTAAGATGTTAAGTAAAAGGGCAAAAATCAATAATATCCAAAATCTCTACACTTATAAGCTCATTTCAGACATGGAGGAAATTCTTAATATACTTTTTTAAATTCAATGAGGAGCTTAATAAAGATAAAAAAATAATAATCCTAATGATTACAAAATGGAAAAGTATTTAAAGAAAAATGTTCCTAATAAACTTAATAACCAATAAATATCTCTTGTTGAATAAGCCTACTACCCTGATAGAAGTTAAAGAAGCTTTAAAAATGGAAAAATAGTAAAGTTCCAGGGATAAATGGTTTATGGAATTATATAGTCTGATTCCATTCAATATTTTGGAAGCATTTGCACTTCCAGAACAGTTTATTGGAAGATTAAAAAGCTTATATAAAGACACCAAAGCATATGTTAAAATTGGATCTTACATTTCTCAAGGATTCACTTTAAACAAAGGCACAACACAAGGGTGTCCCTTGCCCCCCCTACTATTTGCATTAGTTATCGAATCATTAGCTAATAGTGTAAGAAGCAATTTAAAAATTGATGGATTCTCAAGTAATAGAGATTGTCAGTCTAAAAATGCAACTTTTTGCAGATGATATTTTACTAACTATAGCAGATTTAAATTATTCAGCTGAAGAAATAGATGAGGAAATTTAAATTTTATAAAACTGAAACTCAAGTATTATATCAGTTACTAGATATTAAGTTTAAAGATGAAGATAAATATAATTGGGAAGAAAAAGAACTACAACATTTAGGAATAAAAATCTATCAAGAGATGAGTAAGATTATTAATAATATTTTGAAAAAGTAATTGAAAAAGTGTTACTTGCTATTAAAAATTGAATGAATGTTTTTGTTTTACTTTTGAGGATAGCTTAGTACTTATTAAAATGATTATATTAGACAAGATTTTATATATTATTTTTTTTTTTTGGGTCTACTGTTTTTGGTCAAAGTTTCAGTACGTCGAACTTCACTTGTATGAACCCACTTGCTCGAAGTACTGAAACTTCAAAAACTGATTGCAGAGATCCCAATACAGTGTGGAATAGGAATATTCCCTTTTCCTCGCTATAGTATGATCTCAAAGTTGGTATATTTAAGTAGGGGAGTGTGGAGGGTTGTGCATGTTTTTGTTATTTTTTTTTATTTGTGAGCTGATCGGGCACCTAGACTTCAATGACAGTGCAGTTTCGTTGAAGTGCACTTTCACTGAAGTGGGGTTCTACTTTTCATTTTCGGTTAAGTAACAATTAGTTGTAAAGTAGTAGACCCGTATATTTATATATATATAGTGCATTCAGTAAACTTTAAAAATGAAAAAAAAATATTAATTTCTTTCTTATTGTATCCTAAAAAGCTGAGAATTGCTTATAGAAATCCTATAAGATTATGGGAATATCGTGGTATTACCTTCCCAGATGTAAAACCTTATTCTGTTGCTGCAAGTTTTAACTCTGTTATACTCTGAATAGTCTCAAATTACACAAGTCAATGGATAACCATCCAGGAACAGGTTATACTAAATTCTTATAAGTTTGTTAAATATGGTAATTTAGAAATATGTAATAATCCTTTCATCTGGTTGACAACATTTACATTAGAAGGAAATTCATTTAACTTGTTAGACTCTGCATGTATGACATCAATTCTTAAAACAGTTAAGGAATATGTTTTTAAAACTCTGTTAACATCACAATGGAAAGTGTGGTTTCCCGTTGCATATACCTCTAGATTTAAGGAAACTGAGAACAATGTTAAAATGAATTTACTAAAACGGAATGGATTAGTATTATGGTTTGATTGCTTTGCCAAAGGAAAAGCTAAGTCCTTGGAATACTTAATGAAGGAATATAAATTTGATGAATCTGCTAGGCAGTTATTATTCATCAGTAAGAAATGAAGTGAAATTGTGGATAATATGAGCAAAGAGGAACAGAACACTAATCCCCCATGATATGAATATATGAATACTATTATCAAAAGTAGATTGGTTTACAAAGGAGGCTTGTCCAAGTTATATAAGATAATTGTAAATAATAATTTTGATGAAAAATTCTCAAACTTTTTAGATATTAGTGGATTGAGTGTCTTAATAGATGGTAAGAATAAAACCTTTTATACTTAAATCAGTTAGTCAAACTTTGTCAAGTTTATACTGCAAAGTTTTTATGTGGAAATATATAGAGAGAATGTTTGTTACTCCCTATAAAATCTCCAAGTTTAGTAAAATCACTTCAGTTTGTTGGAGATGTAGTAAAGATGTAAAAGCTGATTGGATGCACATGTTTATGGATTGGGAAAATAAATCTGTATTGGGAAAAGATAAGTATGTTTTTAAGGGATTATTGTCTGATAATTGTTCTTTAAATAGTTCATTAACACTAAAAAATGTACTGCTTCCTGTATCTGTAAAAAGCCAATGAGAAAAAAATGTTTTGGGCTCTCTTGGCCATTGCTAGAAAAGTTATTACAAAAAAAATTAGAACTCAAACGCAGTCTACATTCAAATTTTTTTTTTAATTTAACATTAATACTATGTAAAATGGAAAATAATTGATCTATAAATTATACTAAGGCTTTTAGTTGTTGGGATAACCTTGAAATATTGTTATTGAAATACCAAAACTCTTAATGTATTACTTGTATAAGATTTCCTTGATGATTCAATATATTCCTATCATTGTATAACAATATGTGATGTTGAATTGCTTCCTTTCTGTGTATATATTGTAAATATGTTAAGTTAATAAAAATAATGTCAAAAATAAATAAATAAAAATAAAATAAAACAGCAGCTTTCGTTAGGGAGTGTCATCATTTTCACATCTCAGTATAGACGTGTGCATGACAGTGATAGCAGCAGTTGTGTTTGTCACTGATATAAGCATAGTGATGAGCACTCTGTCCCTTGCATTTACAGAATGCATCACTACTACCCACTCATGTAGCACATGTACTTGTGTGTGTAATGGATATATCTACCCTGGTTTCTTGTACAGCCAATCACCATGGGCCTCGGATTATCCCTTTAGGTACTATATCAGTGGCCTGTTATATGTCCCAGGTTTATAGATGTCCTTGAATGCCACCTGTGTGATTGCCATGGCTGTTCCAACAGGAATTTGCCCACCATGTTGAGCCTCATTGTGGTTGCATAATTCCATGCATGCATTCACTTCCTTGGTAAAAGTGCAGATACTATGTTGTTGAGCTTGTGTTCCCTTAGTCCCCGAGCACATGAATTATACATCTGGGCTCTTGCACAAGAATGTGCTCTAGTGGCAGAACAAACATACCACTAAACCTTTTAGCACAAAAAAAATCTGACCAAAGCCTCATAGAATTGGGGTACAAAGGCCCAAAGATAGGGACAGATTTTAAATATTGCTTTTATAAACTTAGAAAGTTGCCAGAATAACAGAATTTCTCTTAGCATGCATTTTTCGGAAGGATACAAAGTCTGAAAAACAAATGTGTGTGATTTAATGCCTTCAGTCCTCAGATCATCCCAGTGATTTTCCAGAAAATCACAAATTTTATGAGGAACAAACTAAAAATATAAGGCAACGATATGGGCATTTTGTGAAAATCTATACAGCTGAGAGGTATGAGAAAAAAGTATCCCTCCCCATGAGTGAGTTAGCATAGTGCTGTCACTCCTGCCACTTCTTTGCTGGCTGGGTCCTCCGGTATCCAAACCACTAAATGAAGGGTCTATATTAGATGAATGAAAGTTCATCTTAGCGAACGCTCACATGAGCGAATATCCAGGTACTCAAAACTGCAATTGTGGGGGGCTGTGCCCCCCACCCCCCCTAAATATATATTCCAACTCCGAGATCGCACTACAGTGAGGAAAGGGCAAATATTCCCATCTTCACTGTACCGCAATCTCGCAATTGCAGTTTTGAGTTCCGCAATATTCGCTCATGTGAGCGTTCGCTAAGATGAACTTTCGTTCATCTAATATAGACCCTAAATGAATGTAGCTCACTTGAGGTGCAGTCAAGGCTATATTATCTGCATCATGGAGCCAGCCTTCCTTTTTTCTGTTTCTCTGTGATCCATCTATCCATACTTACAAGTTAAAGTCAGCTCATCTAGTGACCCTGTGAGCAACTGCTGCCATCCACAGAGTTTAAAAGGGAAGAGCATGGGGAATGGAAGTAGATCATTAGGCCCTTCTTCTGTATAACGCACACATGCACAGGTATGCATGCACACCTACAGACAATTTAAAGTCACCAACAAACCTATCCTCCTCCTCCTCCTCCTCAAACCCTTTGTCCCATTTTCTTCATGGGCTCATGATGTCATGTCAACTGATACCCTCTCTCTATTTTCAATGTCATTCTCCCACTTTCTCTGGCAGTCATGCCTGACTGTCGAAGGTTTTCTCACACAATTCACCCACCTGTTTGCTAGATTCCCCCATTTCGTCTTGCTTTCTTCATGTCCCAATTCTTCACCAGATCGTCTTCATCTCCACTACACATGTGCCCAACCACTGTAATCTGTTCTGTTTTCAATTTTCTGTGATTGGAGCTACTTTGGCTTCTGTACTTATACCCTCCTTAGTTTGTGTCTCGCACAGTGTACATTCTACTGCCTGTTTCAAGCACTTCACCTCCATCACCTCTAGCTTCCTCAACTGCAGTGCCTTTACTGCCAAGGTTTCTGTACCATACAGTAGTACTGGCCGCACCACTGTTTTGTACACCTTACTTTTTCACCTTCTTTGGCATTCTTCTGTCACACATTACCCTTGAAACTCTGTGCTGCTTGACTGCAGACCCTCTGATTATAGCTTTGACCTAGCTCATTCAGACTTCCAACCACCCCTCCCAGATACTTAAAGCTGTTAACCTGTTCCACTGTTTCCCTTTTATCTCAATTCTCAGCTTCCTCTGATTTCCCCACTGGCTGCCATTGCATCTATCTTATCTGTACTCAGTTTCATCCCATGTGCATTCAGTTTTGCATTCCATTTCCCTAACCTTTGCTGAAGTTCTTGCTCAGAGTCTGTCTGTAATACCATAACTGAGCAAAAACTTTAGCAAAGGATAGGGGAATAGAATGCAAAACTGAAGGCACATAAGATGAAACTGAGTACACCTAACATACATCTTTGGAATCTGGGACAAAAATGGAATGTGCAACCTCTAAATGGGAAGAAATGTATGCATGTGAGTAGAACAGAAGACAATAATGAGCTACCTGTCAATATAAAGCTAAAAATAACAGTGTTCTAGTACCAGCTACATTTCCATAGATCTAAACCATCTTCTTTAAGATGCTATTAGTCTTCACTAAACAACCTGGAAGGCATTCAGTATGACTAAAGATATATTTTTTTGGATTACAATTATACTATAAAAGGGGGGAGGAAGAACGACACCAGTTTACATTTGCAGAATATCTTCTCAATAAGTCTTAGATGGGAACAGTAACTGTTAATAGTTTTAATGTTTGAATTAAGTACTCTGGCTATTCTCATTAATTCATGGGATGCTTTTCATGAAAATTGAACCCAGAAAACCTGCACAGTTTCACAAGTATTACTGAGCCAGAAATATTCACCTTTTGTACAGTTTGCCATAAAGATCACACTTCAGGGCTGAATTAACAGAGAAAATTAGTAAGAATGTAGTATTGCTACATGTGATATAAAATCTAAAATTAACCTGACACATTTAAAGAATCAAAGTAAGTAGCGAGAAAAGGAGGAAAATAAACCTTTTGTACTTTGTGAGACATTTTTCTAGACGTAGAAGTTACTCTGTTTGAGTAGCGTGGCAGGAGATACCTGCACATGGACATACCATGCTACCCAATGTCAGGGTGTGATACAGCACACCCTGCTATCTAATGTCAGGATATGATACTTTGTACCATGCTACCCAATGTCAGGGTGTGATACTGCATACCCTGCTATCTAATGTCAAGATATGATACTGTGTACCATGCTACCAATGTCAGGGTGTGATACAGCATACCCTGCTATCTAATGTCAAGATATGATACTGTGTACCATGCTACCCAATGTCAGGGTGTGATACAGCATACCCTGCTATCTAATGTCAAGATATGATACTGTGTACCATGCTACCCAATGTCAGGGTGTGATACAGCATACCCTGCTATCTAATGTCAAGATATGATACTGTGTACCATGCTACCAATGTCAGGGTGTGATACAGCATACCCTGCTATCTAATGTCAAGATATGATACTGTGTACCATGCTACCCAATGTCAGGGTGTGATACAGCATACCCTGCTATCTAATGTCAAGATATGATACTGTGTACCATGCTACCAATGTCAGGGTGTGATACAGCATACCCTGCTATCTAATGTCAAGATATGATACTGTGTACCATGCTACCAATGTCAGGGTGTGATACAGCATACCCTGCTATCTAATGTCAAGATATGATACTGTGTACCATGCTACCCAATGTCAGGGTGTGATACAGCACACCCTGCTATCTAATGTCAGGATATGATACTGTGTACCATGCTACCCAATGTCAGGGTGTGATACAGCATACCCTGCTATCTAATGTCAGGATATGATACTGTGTACCATGCTACCCAATGTCAGGGTGTGATACAGCATACCCTGCTATCTAATGTCAAGATATGATACTGTGTACCATGCTACCCAATGTCAGGGTGTGATACAGCATACCCTGCTATCTAATGTCAAGATATGATACTGTGTACCATGCTACCCAATGTCAGGGTGTGATACAGCATACCCTGCTATCTAATGTCAAGATATGATACTGTGTACCATGCTACCCAATGTCAGGGTGTGATACAGCATACCCTGCTATCTAATGTCAAGATATGATACTGTGTACCATGCTACCCAATGTCAGGGTGTGATACAGCATACCCTGCTATCTAATGTCAAGATATGATACTGTGTACCATGCTACCAATGTCAGGGTGTGATACTGCATACCCTGCTATCTAATGTCAGGATATGATACTGTGTACCATGCTACCAATGTCAGGGTGCGATACTGAACACCATGCTCCCCCAATGTCAGGGTGTGATACTGCGTACCAAGCTACCAATGTCATTGTGTGATACTGAACACCATGCTCCACCAATGTCAAGGAGGCCATACTGTGTACCATGCTACCCAATGTCAGGGTGTGATACAGCATACCCTGCTATCTAATGTCAAGATATGATACTGCGTACCATGCTACCCAATGTCAGGGTATGATACTGCATACCCTGCTATCTAATGTCAGGATATGATACTGTGTACCATGCTACCAATGTCAGGGTGTGATACTGCATACCCTGCTATCTAATGTCAGGATATGATACTGCGTACCATGCTACCAATGTCAGGGTGCGATACTGAACACCATGCTCCCCCAATGTCAGGGTGTGATACTGCGTACCAAGCTACCAATGTCATTGTGTGATACTGAACACCATGCTCCACCAATGTCAAGGAGGCCATACTGTGTACCATGCTACCCAATGTCAGGGTGTGATACAGCATACCCTGCTATCTAATGTCAAGATATGATACTGCGTACCATGCTACCCAATGTCAGGGTATGATACTGCATACCCTGCTATCTAATGTCAGGATATGATACTGTGTACCATGCTACCAATGTCAGGGTGCGATACTGAACACCATGCTCCCCCAATGTCAGCGTGTGATACTGCGTACCAAGCTACCAATGTCATTGTGTGATACCGAACACCATGCTCCACCAATGTCAAGGAGGCCATACTGTGTACCATGCTACTGATGTCAGGGTGTGATACTGCGTATCATGCTCCTCCAATGTCAGGGTGTGATACTGCGTATCATGCTACCCAATGTCAGGGTGTGATATTGAGCACCATGCTAACGCAATGTCATGGTGTGATATTGAGCACCATGCTAACCCAATGTCAGGGTGTGATATGGCGTACCATGCCACCAATGTCAGGGTGTGATATTGAGCACCATGCTAACCCAATGTCAGGGTGTGATACTGCGTACCATGCCACCAATGTCAGGGAGTGATATTGAGCACCATGCTCCCCCAATGTCAGGTTGTGATATTGAGCACCATGCTACCCAATGTCAGGGTGTGATACTGCGTATCATGCTACCCAATGTCAGCATGTGCTACTGCATACCATGCTACTTTATGTCAGGGTGTCATACTGAGTACCATGCTTCCCAATGTCAGGGTGTGATATTGCTTACCATCTACCCAATGTCATGGTGTGATACTGTGTACCGTGCTACCCAATGTCAGGATCTGATACTGTGTACCATGCTACTCAATGTCAGGGTGTGATACTGCATACCATGCTACTTAATGTCAGGCTGTGATACTGCGTACCAAGCTACCAAAGGTCAGGGTGCAATACTGAACACCATGCTCCCCCAATGTCAGGGTGTGATACTGTGTACCATGCTAACCAATGTCAGGGTATGATACTGCGTACCATGCTACCAATGTCAGGGTGCATTACTGAACACCATGCTCCCCCAATGCCAGGGTGTGATATTGAGCACCATGCTACCCAATGTCAGGGTGTGATACTGCATACCCTGCTATGTAATGTCAGGGTGTGATACTGCGTATCATGCTATCCAATGTCAGGGTGTGATACTGCGTATCATGCTACCCAATGTCAGGGTGTGATACTGCGTATCATGCTACCAATGTCAGGGTGTGATATTGAGCAACATGCTACCCAATGCCAGGGTGTGATATAGAGCATCATGCTACCCAATGTCAGGGTGTGATACTGCGTATCATGCTACCCAATGTCAGCATGTGTTACTGCATACCATGCTACCTAATGTCAGGGTGTCATTCTGAATACCATGCTTCCCAATGTCAGGGTGAGATACTGCTTACCGTCTACCCAATGTCATGGTGTGATACTGCGTACCGTGCTACCCAATGTCAGGATGTGATACTGCGTACCATGCTACCCAATGACAGGGTGTGATACTGCATACCATGCTACCTAATGTCAGGCTGTGATACTGCGTACCAAGCTACCAAATGTCAGGGTGCAATACTGAACACCATGCTCCCCCAATGCCAGGGTGTGATATTGAGCACCATGCTACCCAATGTCAGGGAGTGATACTGCATACCATGCTACCAATGTCAGGGTGTGATACTGAACGCCATGCTCCCTCGATGTCAGGGTGTGATATTGAGCACCAAGCTACCCAATGTCAGGTCAGGGTGTGTTACTGCGTACCTTGCTACCCAGTGTCAGGGTGTAATATTGCATACCATGCTACCAGTGTCAGGGTGCGATACTGAACACCATGCTCACCCAATGTCAGGGTGTGATACTGCATACCCTCCTAACTAATGTCAGGATATGATACTGCGTACCATGCTACCCAATGTTAGGGTGTGATATTGAGGACCATGCTAGCCAAGGTCAGGGTGTGATACTCCGTACCATGCTACCAATGCCAGGGTGCGATACTGAACACCATGCTCCCCCAATGTCAGGATGTGATATTGAGCACTATGCTACCCAATGTCAGGGTGTGATACTGCATATCATGCTACCCAATGTCAGGGTGTGATACTGCATACCATGCTACCCAAAGTCAGAGTGTGATACTGCGTACCATGCTACCCAATGACAGCGTGTGGTACTGTGTACCATGCTACCTAATGTCAGGATGTCATACCGAGTACCATGCTTCCCAATGCCAGGGAGTGATACTGCTTACCGTCTACCCAGTGTCATGGTGTGATACTGCGTACCATGCTATCCAATGTCAGGGTGTGATACTGCGTACCATGCTACCCAATGTCAGGGTGTGATATTACATACCATGCTACCCAATGTCAGGGTGTGATACTGCGTGCCATGCTACCAAATTTCAGGGTGCGATACTGAACACCATACTCCCTCAATGTCAGGGTGTGATACTGCGTACCATGCTACCCAATGGCAGGGTGTGATACAGTGTACCATGCTACCCAATGGCAGGGTGTGATACAACGTACCATGCTACCAATGTCAGGGTGCGATACTGAACACCATGCTCCCCCAATGTCAGGGTGTGATATTGAGCACCATGCTACCCAATGTCAGGGTGTGATACTGCATACCATGCTACCAATGTCAAGGAGCGATACTGAACACCATGTTCCCCCAATGTCAGGGTGTGATACTGCATACCCTGCTATCTAATGTCAGGATATGATACTGCTTACCATGCTCCCCAATGTTAGGGTGTGATACTGAGCACCATGCTACCCAATGTCAGGGTGTGATGCTGCATACCCTGCTATGTAATGTCAGGATATGATACTGCATACCATGCTGCCCAATGTCAGGATATGGTACTGTGTACCATGCTACCCAATGTCGGTGCAATACTGAACACCATGCTGCCCCAGTGTCAGGGTGTGATACTGCATACCATGCTACCAATGTCAGGGTGCGATACTGAACACCATGCTCCCCCAATGTCAGGGTGTAATACTGCATTCCATGCTACCCAATGTCAGGGTGTGATGCTACCCAATGTCAGGGTGTGATACTGCTTACCATACTAGCAAATGTCATTGTGTGATACTGTGTACCATGCTACCAATGTCAGAGCGCGATACTGAACAACATGCTCCCCCAATGTCAGGGTGTGATACTGCATACCATGCTAGGGTGTGATACTGCATACTGTGCTACCCAATGTCATGGTGTGATACTGCATACCATGCTCCAATGTCAGGGTGTGATACTGAACACCATGCTCCCCCAATGTCAGGGTGTGATACTACATTCCATGCTACCCAATGGGTGTGATACTGCATACCATTCTACCCAATGTCAGAGTGTGATACTGCATACCATAGTACCCAATGCCAGTGTGTGATACTGAGCACCATACTACCCAGTGTCAGGGTGTGATACTGCATACCCTGCTATCTAATGTCAGGATATGATACTGCGTACCATGCTCCCCAATGTCAGGGTGTGATATTGAGAACCATGCTACCCAATGTCAGGGTGTGATGCTGCATACCCTGCTATGTAATGTCAGGATATGATACTGTGTATCATGTTATCCAATGTTAGGATATGGTACTGTGTACCATGCTACCCAATGTCAGGGTGTGATATTGAGCAACATGCTACCCAATGTCAGGGTGTGATATTGAGCACCATGCTACCCAATGTCAGGGTGTGATACTGCATACCATGTTACCAATGTCAGGGTGCGATACTGAACACCATGCTTCCCCAATGTCAGGGTGTGATATTGAGCACCATGCTACCCAATGTCAGGGTGTGATACTGCGTACCATGCTACCCAATGTCAGGGTGTGATACTGCGTACCATGCTACCCAATGTCATGGTGTGATACTGCGAACCATGCTACCCAATGTCAGGGTGCAATACTGAACACCATGCTCCCCCAATGTCAGGGTGTGATACTGCGTACCATGCTACCAATGTCAGGGTGTGATACTGAACAACATGCTCCCACAAAGTTAGGGTGTGATATTGAGCACCATACTACCCAATGTCAGGGTGTGATACTGCATACCATGCTACCCACTGTCAGGGTGTGATACTGCATACCATGCTACCCAATGTCAGGGTGTGATACTGCATACCATGCTACCCAATGTCAGGGTGTGATACTGCGTACCATGCTACCAATGTCAGGGTGTGATACTGAACACCATACTCCCCCAATGTCAGGGTGTGATATTGAGCACCATGCTACCCAGTGTCAGGGTGTGATACTGCATACCATGCTACCAATGTCAGGGTGTGATACTGAACACCATACTCCCCCAATATCAGGGTGTGATATTGAGCACCATGCTACCCAATGTCAGGGTGTGTTACTGCGTACCATGCTACCCAATGTTAGTGTCTGATACTGCATACCATGCTACCAATGTCAGGGTATGATACTGCATACCCTGCTATCTAATGTCAGGATATGATACTGCGTACAATGCTACCCAATGTTAGGGTGTGATATTGAGCACCATGCTAGCCAATGTCAGGGCGTGATACTGCGTACCATGCTAGCAATGTCAGGGTGCGATACTGAACACCATGCTCCCCCAAAGTTAAGGTGTGATATTGAGCACCATACTACTCAATGTCAGGGTGTGATACTGAGTACCATGCTTCCCAATGTTGGGGTGTGATACTGCTTACCGTCTACCCAATGTCCTGGTGTGATACTGCGTACTGTGCTACCCAATGTCAGGGTGTGATACTGTGTACCATGCTACCCAATGTCAGGGTGTGATACTGCGTACCATGCTACCAAATGTCAGGGTGTGATACTGAACACCATGCTCCCTCAATGTCAGGGTGTGATACTGCATACCATGCTTCCCAATGTCAGGGTGTGACACTGTGTACCATGCTACCAATGTCAGGGTGTGATACTGAACACCATACTCCCCCAATGTCAGGGTTTGATATTGAGCACCATGCTACACAATGTCAGGGTGTGATACTGCATACCATGCTACCAATGTCAGGGTGCGATACTGAACACCATGCTCCCTCGATGTCAGGGTGTGATATTGAGCACCATGCTACCCAATGTCAGGGTGTGTTACTGTGTACCATGCTACCCAGTGTTAGGGTGTGATACAGCATACCATGCTACCAATGTCAGGGTGCGATACTGAACACTATGCTCCTCCAATGTCAGGGTGTGATACTGCATACCATGCTACCCAATGTCAGGCTGTGATACTGCATACCCTGCTATTTAATGTCAGGATATGATACTGCGTACCATGCTACCCAATGTTAGGGTGTGATATTGAGCACCATGCTAGCCAATGTCAGGGCGTGATACTGCGTACCATGCTACCAATGTCAGGGTGCAGTACTGAACACCATGCTATCCCAATGTCAGGGTGTGATATTGAGCAGTATGCTACCCAATGTCAGGCTGTGATACTGCATACCATGCTACCCAATGTCAGGGTGTGATACTGCATACCATGCTACCCAATGTCAGGGTGTGATACTGCATACCATGCTACCTAATGTCATGGTGTGATACTGTGTACCTTGCTACCAATGTCAGAGTGTGATACTGAACACCATGCTCCCCCAATGTCAGGGTGTGATACTGCATACCATGCTACCCAATGTCAGGGTGTGATACTGCATACCATGTTACCCAGTGTCAGGGTGTGATACTGCGTACCATGCTACCCAATGTCAGGGTGTGATACTGCTTACCATCTACCCAATGTCAGGGTGTGATACTGTGTACCATGCTACCCAATGTCAGGTTGTGATACTGCATACCATGCTACCCAGTGTCAGGGTGTGATACTGCATACCATGCTACCAAATGTCAGGGTGTGATACTGCATACCATGCTACACAATGTCAGGGTGTGATACTGCGTACCATGCTACCAATGTCTGGGTGCGATACTGAACACCATGCTTCCCCAATGTCAGGGTGTGATATTGAGCACCATGCTACCCGATGTCCGGGTGTGATACTGCATGCCATGCTAGCAGTGTCAGGGTGCGATACTGAACACCATGCTCCCCCGATGTCAGGGTGTGATATTGTGCACCATGCTACCCAATGTCAGGCTGTGTTACTGCATACCATTCTACCCAATGTCAGGGTATGATACTGCATACCATGCTACCAATGTCAGGGTGTGATACTGACCACCATGCTCCCCCAATGTCGGGGTGTGATACTGCATTCCATGCTACCCAATGTCAGGGTGTGATACTGCATACCATGCTACTAAATGTCATGGTGTGATACTGCGTACCATGCTACCAATGTCAGGGTGCAATACTGAACACCATGCTCCCCCCAGTGTCAGGGTGTGATACTCATACCATGCTACCCAATGTCAGGGTGTGATGCTACCCAATGTCAGGGTGTGATACTGCATAGCATGCTACCCAATGTCAGGGTGTGATACTGCGTACCATGCTACTAAATGTCATGGTGTGATTCTGCGTGCCATCCTACCAATGTCAGGGTGCAATACTGAACACCATGCTCCCCCAATGTCAGGGTGTGATACTGCATACCATGCTATCCAATGTCAGGCTGTGATGCTACCCAATGTCAGGGTGTGATACTGCGTACCATGTTACCCAATGTCAGGGTGTGATACTGCATTCCATGCTACCCAATGGGTGTGATACTGCATACCATGCTATCCAATGTCATGCTCCCCAATGTCAGGGTGTGATGCTGAGCACCATGCTATCCAATGTCAGGGTGTGATATTGAGCACCATGCTACCCAATGTCAGGGTGCGATACTGCGTACCATGCTACCCAATGTCAGGGTGTGATACTGCGTACCATGCTACCCAATGTCAGGGTGTGATATTGCTTACCATGCTACCCAATGTCAGGGTGTGATACTGCATACCATGCTACCCAATGTCAGGGTGTGATACTGCGTATCATGCTACCCAATGTCAGGGTGCGATACTGAACACCATGCTCCCTCAATGTCAGGGTGTGATACTGCATGCCATACTACCCACTGTCAGGGTGTGACATTGCATACCATGCTACCAAATGTCAGGGTGTGATACATGGTTTTCTTTCAGAGTTTCTTTGCGCTCATTAAAAATAAAGCATAATGCCCTGAAGAATAAAAACATAACACAATCTAACATGATTCCCAGACTTCTAAAGCAGGCAATGAATTTTTGTACTGGCTATTACTGTAAACTAGGAGATTTATCTACAAATATTGGGTGGAGGTATCTCTGCAAAATACCTAGAATTTTGTAGAATGTCCAGGTTTTTACCTCATATTTTTGGACAGTTCCTCATAAAATGTATGGTTTTCCGGCAACTCACTAAGGATTGCATTCACTAAATAATGTCTCATATTTTTCTTTCAGATTTCGTATCTTTCAGAAAATACATGATAATAACCTTTCTAGATGTGTTGGAGTAGAATTTAAAATATTTCCTTGATTTTGACCCTTTGTCCCCCGAATTATTGTTATCTATGTTCAAAAATTTTCAGAAAAGAAATTGAGAGGTATGCGTGGAGGGCTTTTGACATATCTATGGGAGTGGGGGTCTTTTGACACCCCCACCTCAGGATGGCCTGTTTTTGTAGATAATGTCACCACCTCTGTTGGGGCAGTAATTATGGAAGAAATATTGTATATAATTTACCATGACCTGCAGTGAGTCTGACAGATGATATGTTGTAAAATAAAAAAAGAAGGATCAGTGCATTGATTTGGATATGGCATATGCATATTCCTCTTAGTAAATAGTGAATCTGTACTTTCATGCAAACTTAATAAAAGGCAAGTTAAGTGAATTATTGCTGTGATAACTTAAGCTGGGAAGTCCAGGCAGTTTCCAGCCACAGACTAAAGTGCATACCTCTCAACTGTCCAGATTTTCACCTCATATTTTTGGTCTGTTCTTCAAAAAATGTATGGCTTTCTTGTAAATCATTGAGGATTGAAGTCTCTAAATAATGACATACATTTGAGTTAGACTTTATATCACTCAGAAAATGTTTCCTAACACAAAGCCTATTATTCTAGCAACTGCCGAAGTTAAATCTGACCCTCACCCCAAACATTATTTTAGGCTTTGTCCAGATTTCTTGCACTAAGCTTGGAAGGTATGATTTGAAGCTACTGTAAAATACATAAGACAGGTTACAGGAAGCTGACAGCTGCTTAAGTATTTAGACTTCTGTACACTACAAAAATGTATAACTGAATTCAACTGTTAGTTTTTCAGTAAAAGAAAGCTATTGGTAAAATGAAGTTCAGTTAACTGCTGTGATTCTTTGGTTACAGTGGATTTCTCTCAAGAGACCTTTTTGGAATACCAGGCACTTATTTAAGCTATGGGTGGCTTCATACACCCAATGGAAAATATGTATGTGTGTGTGTGTTTGTGTTTGTATTTGTGTGTGTGTGTTTGTGTTTGTATTTGTGTGTGTGTGTGTTTGTGTTTGTATTTGTGTGTGTGTGTGTATGTGTGTGTTTGTGTTTATATTTGTATGTGTGTGTTTGTGTTTGTATTTGTATTTGTATGTATGTGCGTGTGTGTGTTTGTGTTTGTATTTGTATTTGTGTGTGTGTGTATGTGTTTGTGTTTGTATTTGTATGTGTGTGTGTGTGTGTGTGTGTGTGTGTGTTTGTGTTTGTATTTGTATTTGTGTGTGTGTGTGTGCGTGCGTGCGTGTGTGCGTATGTGTGTGTGTGTGTGTGTGTGTGTGTGTGTGTGTGTGTGTGTGTGTGTGTGTGTGTGTGTGTGTGTGTGTGTTTGTGTTTGTATTTGTGTGTGTGTGTGTTTTTGTATTTGTGTGTGTGTGTGTGTGTGTGTGTGTGTGTATATATATATATATATATATATATATGTATAATCACACACTGGACATTTCTGGTATTATTGCCTGCAAGTAGCTGACAGCTTTTCAAACTCACATTAATGGATCGTCATAGCCAAAAAGATCTCGGTTATCATCTGGTTCCCTGCCTGTTGGCATGTAAAACTGAAGTGAAGTGAATTGCTGATCAGTAGATCTTGAGGAACAGAGCACAGTAAGTAGGCCAGCCTTGGTGCCTTATTAATCAGCATAACCAGTTAAAGTAACATAGCATAGCTGATACAACAAATTAACTGAGCACAGCTCTGCGGCAATAAAACTCTTGGTTTAGGATTATGTTACCAGGGTCAGAAGCTGAAATAATTTACTTTATATTTGCCAGCAATAGCAAATTACTAGTGGTGAGAATGCTTGAATAAGGATTCCTCTTCATCTGTGGGATTTATACACATCAAATCTCATTTATAATATGAAGGTGTTTACTGTCTCATATAAGTTAATTAGGAATCTCTGTGCATAGTTTCTCATTCTGAAGATCTGTAATTCTACTGGCAGAATGTACATGCAGTTAACAGTGTGATATTAGAGTACATTTTCCATATTTGTTACTGTTTTATTAGTAATATATTTTTAGTACATATTGAGGGGCATGTGGCTGTTGAGTCACTGAACAATGAAAACTGAAAGCAGTCAACTTGTTGACATGGTGTAGGTGTACCTATTTTATAGTAATTAAAACAACTGAATTCTACCAAAAGACCCCCATAAATGCCATGAATTAATAAGCCAGAAAAAGAGTTTTGACCAAAAATACTGCCTGTGATTTGGTAAATAGTCATTAATTTAACAAAAAAAATAACTTTGGGAATTAAAGTAGAAATACAGAATGCCCATTTGTAGAAATTTCTTGAGAACTGTGGTGTCACACAGCCACGTAGTTATGTGGGTACAAGACAGGAGACCACTCTAAAGTAGGTGAAGGCACTCAGGAATGAGGGAGTGCCAAGTCTTCATGTGTTACCTTGGAAACTGCCAGAAAATCTATAACATCTGGGACTAGATTACTAATCCCTGGACAGCCTAGCAGGTGCTTCTCAGGAATCAGTTTTGGATTAGTGCTTCTGTTTTTGGTTCTGGTGAGAAAAGGAGCAGAAGGACATTATTTCCCAGCATTCCTAGAGATTATCAATCACTGGAAAGCCTAAAGATTGCTTTTTAGGAGTCGGCTCAGGATTAATGCTACTGCTTTGCCCCAGGTGCGAGGAGGAGCAGAGGGACATTGGTTACTGCTGATCTCTGACTGGGCAGTGTATATTGGGCTTCACTGAGTAGTCTGCTTGCTGTTTTGGTGACATCTTTTATGTAGCTTGGCTTTCTGTTGCATCCAGCTGCTGTAGGTTTTATTCACAATATCTACCTGCAGAAGTCTATAACAAGTGTATTGAACCCATCAACAACAGGGGTAATACTGCTTCTCAGGAGGCAGCTTGGGATTAGTGAAAATCTTTTTGCTTCTGATAAGAGAAGGGGCAAAAGGATCACTGATTCCTAGCTGCATGCACCTGTGTTGACAGCATCACTATCTTTATTATGAGAAAGCTGCCACCTTCAGTAATCAGCTCCAAACCACTCAGCCATTATTCTCCCTTCAGCCAACATTAGTAAACCCTGGAGCCATTGATTTGTACTCTTGAATCGTCTCTGTAACCAGCTTGGTTGAAACAGACATTCCTAGGTAGCAATTGTCTCATGTTTACTGACTACCACCATCATCTTTAACAAACTGACTTAATGCATGAGAGATGTAGTTTTATAATGTTGTTGGAGGCAAAGCTCTCATCGAAGGCCATGCAGGTTGTCAATAACACACAACACTACACTAAAACAGTTACATACAGTTCACACCAAACACATAGACATTCATATGCTGAGGATTTTAGCAGTAACCTGTCAGAGCCACAAAGGACTCTTAAATGTAACCTTAAAAAAATACCCTCAGAAACCTCACAAAGAC
Source organism: Protopterus annectens (assembly GCF_019279795.1). Taxonomy (NCBI): domain Eukaryota; kingdom Metazoa; phylum Chordata; order Ceratodontiformes; family Protopteridae; genus Protopterus; species Protopterus annectens. The sequence continues at coordinate 799,070,003 of NC_056750.1, forward strand.
ACAACACAGTTGGCAACCACTATGAAATATGCATCCAAGAGTTAACACTGACTTATTTCAAAACCCCATAAGACAACCCTCTACACAATCCCACATCCTGATCATAGGTGACTCCATAGTGAGACCCACTGATGCACTACTCACTAGACTGAGTAAGGAGAGGACCACAGTTAGTGGCCCATTGGCTGCCAGCAGTCTTCACATCATCACTTAAGTCCTTACACCACAATCACACATATAACACAGTCATAGTACACATAGAAGTAAATGACAAGAAATGTACCTCCCTGGACTATATGAAGAGAGACATGATGGAGCCTTTGGAATAAGTGACCGAGGCAAGAATGAACCTAGCCTTGAGCAGCATCCTACCATCAATAAGAATGATGACGTAAACGTAAAATGAAGAAAAGATCATTGGCTTCAACAACTGGCTTAGCTTCTGGTGTTATTGGGGGGGGGGGGTTCCAATATATACTAGCCTGCGAGGAGATGGTAGGCAGTGCAGTAGTCACTGCTTTGCCAGAGATGGCCTGCACCTATCACTCCAAGGTTTTTGTATATCGTCTAAACCCCCGTCCACCTCCATAGTACCTTTTTTTTGGCAATGTCATTCTTCTAACGCTTCCAGCATAGCAAAACAGGATCCAGATGATATAACTGTATTACTGTTCAGTGCTAGGAGCTTCAACAAAAAGCTCATCTCCTTGCAGTGTCATACTGACCTGGTTCAAGACCAAAGACAGAACTCCATCAGTGCAGGATGTAAGTGCTGACTATGTGCTCAGGCCTCCACCATATCAGATAAAGACTCTTAAGGTAATGGTGTCTCCATGTTCTTAAAAAAATCACCTCCAGGCTCATTAGATAAGATAACAACACGGAGCTCCTCCACGTCTAACCTTTGGATCTATATTACATGATCAAAGTTTCAAAACTTCAAATCTGAAATGGTCGACACCATATAATCAAAGTTTTGAAACTTTGAAAATGTAATACAAACACAACAACCTACACAAACAAACCATTAAAATGCTCTAAGCTGTGGGGCAAGCCCCCCCTGCATGGCCACACCCACCGCAACTTAAATATACCAACTCTGAGATCGCACTGCAGTGCAGAAAAGGGAAATCTTCCCTTTCTGCACTGTACAGAGATCTCAGTTAAAAGATTTGAGGTTTCAAAACTTCGATCATATGATGTTGACCATATCAGATTCAAAGTTTCGAAACTTCGATCTTATGATATAGATCCCTAACATTCTGTTAACAAAACCCTTTATTATATAATAGTTAACTATAGGATTCCTTCAATGCCCAGCTCGGCCCATACGTCCTCCTTAACTAGTTTGGTATCCATACGCATTAAGCCAACCACTTACTGGGAGACTTAATACATCATCAAACATGTATGCCCAGAAAATTCTGGACTTCATCAGTGCAAACTCTCTAGGCCAGTTAGTCCACACTCCAACCAGTGAAGATAACATTCTGGAAGTTTTCTTTACTAATAGGGACAGCATTGCTCACCAATTGTAACTTACTCCCTGGTCAAATCAGATCACAAATCAGATACAGTCACCTCATTACAGCCGAGTGACGTCTCCAGGCGTTTCTGCAGTTACCTCCTACTGTGCCTCTAGGCGTCAAATATTGCCTGTTCATATTTGCATTAATAATTCCAACACCAGGCTACATACAAGGTATCAGAATATTTTATCTTGAAGCATACATGATGGCAAACACAATTGTATTGATATATGACCTCTGTCAATTAGTGTTTGTTAGAACTGTACAGTGAAAACTTCATTTTTTAAAGGCTGAAGCCACACCCACTGGGAGTTAAAGGTACACACTCAGAAGAGTTCTACTGGAGGGAATAAGACTGAAGCTGGAAGAATCTTCCTATACCTCAGTTTTCAGAGATTATGCCAAAGCTAATCTGCTAAGACTAAATTAATGACCTGGCTAAATTCAGAGGCCTTGCCTATCTTGATTACCCTCACTGCTCATGAGGAATGTTTTACCTCCAAATTTTATGCACCTGTAAATAGCTGTATAGATGTACCTGCCTCCCTTAGACATAAATACAAACATTTAAAAATAAACCTCTGTGGTTGAATGCTAATATCAGCAAGCTCTATAATTTAAGAAAAAGACTCAGTGTATGCAAAAATAAATTTAACTCTCAAAATGTCAATATCACTATTGCTAAACTTAACAAGGAACTCTGGACCCTGATAAAATCAACTAAAGGCAGATATGAGGTAAATATAGTCACCAGGTGAAGGATAACCAATAACCCTTCTGTCCCTTTGGGGTTGGTACACGAATAAATGAGTCATCATGGGTTTTGTTTAAGCAGTTTTATTCTACATAAACTCATCACTATAAAGCTTATTTGACTATGACTAAGTAACTTGTATACAAACTAACTGCTGTTATCATACATGCTTACACACTGGCTGCTTCTTCAAAATGGCATTAGGGATTGCACGTGTCTGGAATATATATGTGCATGCACAGCCTTGCATGTTTCCATAAAGACATAGCGAACACACACTACACTCTGATCTACACCATCCTTAACTGTGTTAGAAATATCAGAAACAATGCCCAGCATTGAGTAGAGCTGATAATAATGGATATTACATACTCAGACATAGGGAACATAGCCAGTCTACTAAGAGACAGAAATGGTTGAAACGTCATCCTGTCCTCGCCTCTGTATTCCCAGATCTCATACATGTACATACACCCCCTCCAGTTCTCCCAAGATGAAGTCCTCAAGGTGCTACCAAAGGCCAAGAACACTACTTCTATGGAGCTGGTTAACATACTGGGCTGCCTTACCAGTCAGCCTGAAGCATGACTTATCAGATCCCCTACAGAGGTTATTCAATATCAGCCTTCAAGCAGGCTTTGTTCCTAATGAATGGAGGACACTGTCTTGCACAGAGGTGAGACATCATTGAACCCAGGAAATTATAGAACTATAAGCATACCAGAATGCATCTATAAGGCTATTGAAATGATCATTATGGAGTTAATAAATAAAGAACCCAGGTAACCTGAAAATTCTCAACCCAAGCCTATTTATATTCATCAAGGGCAGATCCTGCCTACCTGTCCTAGATGACTTCTTTAAGAAGTTTCCTGAAACAATGTATGAGAGTAAATTGGTAAACAATGCATATCAAGACCTCACAGTGGCAACGGACACTATACTACACTTAGGTATCATAGGTAAACACTCCCAACTAAAAGTAAATCCCTGTGTAATTCATTGGATAGAAATATGGCTCAGAAATAAAGGAACTTAGGTTGCTGTATCTCCTCCAAAGGACTTGTCACTAGTGGTGTACCCTAGAGTTCAGTCCTTGGGCCACTCCTCTGTGGCATTTACATCTTGGAGGTCACAGCAAACAATAAGGGTATTTGACGTACCAATTCTGCAGATGACTGTAAACTTGGAGTCATCATAAATTCTCTTCCAAGAAGGTCTTTCCCAAACATATAGCTGGTACCAAAGCCATGGACTAGAAACAGATGACAAGAAATGTATAATCTTATCTTTTGGAAACCATGACTTCCTTTGTAACTATCAAATTGATAACACACCCCTGAAATTTGATCTTGTAGTCAGTAATCAGGGAATGTGTGTTGATAATGAACTGTGCTTTGATCACTATGTATCCACTTCTGTAAGGATGTTCTCTGTGCTTTGATCACTATGTATCCACTTCTGTAAGGATGTTCTCTGTGTTTTGATCACTATGTATCCACTACTGTAAGGATGTTCTCTGTGCTTTGGTCACTATGTATCCACTTCTGTAAGGATGTTCTCTGTGCTTTGATCACTATCTATCCACTTCTGTAAGGATGTTCTCTGTGCTTTGATCACTATGTATCCACTTCTGTAAGGATGTTCTCTGTGCTTTGATCACTATGCATCCACTACTGTAAGGGTGTTCTCTGTGCTTTGATCACTATGCATCCACTTCTGTAGGGATGTTCCCTGTGCTTTGATCACTATGTATCCACTTCTGTAAGGATGTTCTCTGTGCTTTGATCACTATGTATCCACTTCTGTAAGGATGTTCTCTGTGCTTTGATCACTATGTATCCACTTCTGTAAGGATGTTTTCTGTGCTTTGATCACTATGTATCCACTTCTGTAAGGATGTTCTCTGTGCTTTGATCACTATGTATCCACTTCTGTAAGGATGTTCTCTGTGCTTTGATCACTATGTATCCAGTATGTTCTCTGTGCTTTGATCACTATGTATCCACTTCTGTAAGGATGTTCTCTGTGCTTTGATCACTATGTATCCACTTCTGTAAGGATGTTCTCTGTGCTTTGATCACTATGTATCCACTTCTGTAAGGATGTTCTCTGTGCTTTGATCACTATGTATCCACTTCTGTAAGGATGTTCTCTGTGTTTTGATCACTATGTATCCACTTCTGTAAGGATGTCCTCTGTGCTTTGATCACTCTGTATCCACTTCTGTAAGGATGTCCTCTGTGCTTTGATCACTATGTATCCACTTCTGTAAGGATGTCCTCTGTGCTTTGATCACTATGTATCCACTTCTGTAAGGATGTCCTCTGTGCTTTGATTACTATGTATCCACTTCTGTAAGGATGTTCTCTGTGCTTTGATCACTATGTATCCACTTCTGTAAGGATGTTCTCTGTGCTTTGATCACTATGTATCCACTTCTGTAAGGATGTTCTCTGTGCTTTGATAACTATCTATCCACTTCTGTAAGGATGTTCTTTTTTTTTACACATCTTATATAATTTATATATAATAACTAAGAGGCAATCTCTGCGTGACTTACAAAGCCATGTCTGACCTAGCTCTATTAGAAATGCTACATCTAAAGAAATCCCAATCAATCCGCACCACATGCTCCAGTGATCTCATCCTCATTACCACAATCAACAGAACAAGCTGGAGGGACAGGTTCATAACCCAGAGACTGCCCGTGCTATGGAATAGTCTTCCCATACATGTCAAACAGAGCACCTCACTGGCCCTCTTCAAGAGAAATCTTGATGAGTGGATGGGAAATAGAAAGTTCACCTCGAGGATCACTCCAGTGGCTGTACTTGATAGAGGCACTGGGAACTAACGACGGGTGGCACAATGCCAGGGCACTTCTATGGGCTAGGCTTTTAAAGGCCCAAGGGCCATTAGCCTAATGCACACCTATGAATTGTATGGTGTCCAAGTCCAGGGATGTAATCATTCCACTGTACTCAGCTCTTATCAGGCAGATCATTGAATATAATATATCATTCAAAATGTTCCAGTCCAAACACTTTTCACAGCTGGAGTGATCACAATGCTCTCTCATTAAAAAAAAAAGAAATCGAGGACCTACATCACAAAAACTTTGCAGACCATCTGAAAGCTGGTTGGAATGCGGGGAGGGGCAATAGCACCCAGACGACAGGTGCAAGAGCATGAAATTATTGTTTTGAGCTTATTTTTTGCTTTTGCATTTCTAATCTTTTTTTTGCCTTTCGAATTTTCTGAGCACTATTATTGTCTTCCACAGGTGACGAGCTACACATCTGTGTAGAATAGTTAATACTATTATTTACTGAATGACATATAACTTGGGTAAGGATAACTAAGGAAATTGTCTAACCAATAAAATAATTATTAATATCTCAACGTCTTCACTTTCAGTGGTTTAGTTCTATATATGACACAGCAGACAATGCACACGGAAAGCTCCTCTCAGACAGTTAAAGCTCAAAGGCAAATATCAGCACATCTAATTTCATCAGCATAACAATTAAAAATAGTAAAGTATTAAACCAGTTTAAATTGTGTGATAAACTTGCTCATGTACTCACTACAGAAGCAAGAGGTAACTTTCTTGGGTGGCGTAAGCCAGGGAACCTTGTTGGCTAGGCTTACGTAGGCCCTTGGGCCGATAGCCTAGTGCCTACCTATGAAGAAAAGCTATCAGAATTTTTACATTTACACTTAGACTACAATATGCATCACTGTGTATATCTCAATAAACTCCCCTCACAAAACTGCTCTCCTACGGATGGCTAAAAAATATCGTCTCATGCTTTATCCACCTCAACAGCAAAAGAGTGTGTTACTGCTTACCAGTATCCAAAGCAAACTGGTTGCCTTTTATATCCTGGGTGACCTACATCTTTGAAACAGATTTAAAAATCTCATCGTAGTCCCTGTCAGACTATTCCTCGAAGACAGTCTTACCTAGCTATATCTTTATCCTTCTGTCTGACCTTACATCTTCTGAGGTATCTGATTATAAAGCATATTATTAGTTGAAAGAGACTTTTCCAAAATTCTGCATGCTAGCTGGAATCCTTTGCCCTAGGACATTAAAAGCACTAGTGTTGTTAGTTTACTCTGACTCACTACTAGTAAATGCTTACAAATGCACCTGTTACCTTGATCATGTGATCATGGCTAGTTAGTTTAGAAGAAGATGGTACAAATAACGGCATGTTTAAAATGACAGTGTACACTTTCCAAATGTACATAATTACTGCCCTCATTTACAGGTTTCAGTTATTTGTGTTGCAGTTGCTTGCTATGATATAAGTTTTATCCTACAATAAGGTGACCAAAATCTTCTGCATGCTGATCTGCTTTGTCAGAGTCAAATTATAATCTTTGTTTTACGTAAAATTGCATCTTCATTGTTTTATTAAGAAAATGCATTCTTTTTTGGGAAATGAATATCCTATTGATTGTGCCCCTTTTTAATACAAAGTTCTCTGTCTTGTTCTGACATTGTCAAGAAAATTACTAGCTGTAACTATTGCGTATTGAAGGGTTTTTCTCTGGGTTTCTTTGATAGCCAAGTCAGACTTTCCTAGTAATCAAATGCTAATTAATTTACTAACTAACTAATAAATACATGTTTATTCTGGCATTTTTCTCCATGGTTATATACATAGGCAGTAAATATTGACAAATATCAGATTTCTAATACACCTGCAATACTTTAAATGTAATAAACAGTACTGAGAGGCTTTGTAGCATAGTCTGTTTGTAATATTTGCAAATGGGTCATTATACAATCTCCAGTAGTTGAGTAGACATGTGCCTGCTTTTGGCTCAGATCATGTAGGAAAAGGGTCCTTGGACATATTCACATTCCAGGTTAACAAATTTAAACAAAGTAGTGAAGAGTTCAGAGAGAATGGGGTAGGTTGAACCAGAGCTTTCCAAAGGTGTTGTGTGACAGGTAATGGCACAAGGACTGGCTATTCCAACCATTTGTTCCCTATACATGTACCTGCTACATAAGACACAAACTGTAGCTTCCTAACAGGCTATATAGTCCTAGACAAGGAAGAATTGTTTTGAATTGTTCACATATAACCTTATTCTTTGTCATGGATGTTGGCCACCTCCCGTCCAACGTCATTAGGATGGCCAGTAATTCCATTTGCTCCCCCTCTGGGATGAATTCCTTGTTTACATTTGAATTCCTGTTTTCATGTACCCATGCGTGAATGGGCGTGCCTTCTTTGAAGGTTGGGCATTGGGCTGGCAATTCAGCACCATAAAAATCCACTGCCAATTATTAGTGGACCGGAGTTCCACTGTGGCAACCCCTAACTGGGAAAAGCCGAAAGACCAAGAAGAAGATTAAGAAACTCCTTTCATATTCATCCCGCTCTTTCTAGTAACTTTAAAGTTTTTGTTAAATTCCTCTGAACAGCTTCTGAAGTTTGCATTTAATTCCTTTAGCCTCTCATCATACGTCTTGTGTAGATTCATACATTTTAGTCTTTTCTGAACTGACTGTATTCTTTTTACATGAGACCCAGATTCAGAGTAGAAGCATATAGGGCTTCACAAGGAAAAACGATGGTAAAACCTCAAAACAAATGTCCTTTTAATGAAGCTTCATGTGAGATACATACATTTTCCCTGATTAAGTGTTTCAGGACTGTAAAAAAGAATACAAGGAGTCAGATTTCAATAGTCAAGGTCATGTTTTGTGCTCATTAAGACTCGTCAGTATAGACTTACTGGGGGCTTTATTTTGCTTTGAAACACTCATCATAACAAGAAGCTGTTTTGTTTCCTGCCTATGATGTACTTTGTATTATTAATAACAGATATACAATGATGGTGAATTGAGATTAGTTTGTAATGCAAAGGATGACAGGCAGAATGCTACAAGGCCCAATACTGGATCATTTCATTTAATAAAACCACACTGAATTTGACTAGATGAACATAGGAACACATGTGATGCACTCAGCATATCTGAAAAAGCTGGATGAATGACTCAGGCATCATCAAAGAAGATACTTTCAATAAAAACGGTTCAAAAGAGCAAAGAAATCCAGAATCAGAAAGACACAGGCTATAGAAGGAGATGCACAAACCCTTGTAGCCACCAAATAAAAAGTTCCCTTGGATGGTCGTAAATGATAACATGAAATGGCTGAGAGGAGTGAAAGGAGAGCCTAAGGGATGCTTTTCATGTACAGTAAAGTGGTAAGTTAGCCGAAAGAAAAGTGTTAAGCTATAAAATTAAATGAAAAGAGAGACTTAAATTTTGAATATTGTGCTTCAAACTAAAAAAATCACTACTCCAGAAGGATAGAGAACACAACCTGTCCAGAAAACAGCATCTAAAACTGAGTGGAGCCTGCACTAAAATTAACAAGAGAGCAGAAAGACAGGAGGTAAGAAAAGGCAAGCATTATGAAGTACCTCAAATGTAAAAAGAAAAATGAAACACTTTACAGAGAATACATTGTTCAGAAAGAACCTTGAAAGGGCATGACTTGCAGTAGAAGATTAATGACCCTTATAGTATGCATAAGGTTTTACAAGGTACAAATTGCTGACACTTAATCATTCTGAAATAATATATGTTAATGAGCTGCATACCTGTATGTACAAGACCTGAGACGATACATTCTGATAAATGATAATGTGTTATATTCCTTTATAAGATACTTGAGGCAATATACTCTGACAAATTAACAAAAATGGTAAGCGATATATTTCTATGTCAATATGTGTGTGTGTGTGTGTGTGTGTGTGTGTGTGTGTGTGTGTGTGTGTGTGTGTGTGTGTGTGTGTGTGTGTGTGTGTGTGTGTGTGTGTGTGTGTGTGTGTGCATATATATATATATATATATATATATATATATATATATATATTTGCTCGCACAGTCGCATTAAAATTGATCTATAAAAATGATAATATAACTGATATGAGTCAAGTCACTAGGTTTAAATGCAAAAGTACTTTTCTTCCCAATTTACCAGCATGTATAGACTGTTTTGTTAAAGTGTGTGAGAAAGATTTCTATACATATTTTTCTAGTCAGACACGTAAATGTTTGTACTTTAACTTAGATATTGAGGAACAGAAATCTTTTCAGTCTTTTTGTAGAAATACTAAATTAACTGTAAAACCCACTGACAAGGGATGGGGTATTTTACTATTTAATACATGCGACTATAATGAAGCCATGACAGAAATGTTACAAGATGTTGATACAGACTTGAAAATTAATCATGAATCTTTTAGAAAGATTGTTAGAAAGGTTTATGATGATATATATGACCTTTTGATGTGTCAGATTAATCAAGAATTATACGCTTATTTTCTTTGATTTCCCTTTGATTCCATATATAAAAGGCCTGCCAAAGGTTCATAAAAATATTCTACCCCCTCCAATGCGACCCATAGTGGCAGGAAAAGGATGGATTACAGAGACTATATCAGCCTATATAGAGGCTATATTAGGACCTTTTGCAAGAAGTATACCCTCTATTCTTAAAGATACTTATCAGTTTATAGATGAATTAGATAATATTTCCAGACAAACTTTACCTACAAACTACATATTAGTGACTTTAGATATCAAGAATTTATTTACTTCAATCCCTAATGAATATGGGATCGAAGCTATTAGAGAAGTTTTAAATTCAACCGATAAGTTTAGTGGAGATGAATAACTTTTGATCTGTACTTTGTTGGACATTATACTATCTAATAATGTCTTTATGTTTGATGCTGAATTATCTTTACAAAAATGGGGTGTAGCGATGGGCACCCCATGCGCTAACACTTATGCAAATCTGGTAGTGTACTTCTGGGAGAAGTATTTATTTAACAGTGCATTCTATCCACATGTACTTCTGTACAGATATTTTGTAGATTATATATTATTGTTTTGGGATGGTACTATAGATATGTTCAATTAATTTATTGATTACCTAGAATCAACTACTGATTTCTTAAAGTTTACCATGGATTATTCTTATTCGAAAGTTGATTTATTAGATATAACCATTACCAAGGACCTACAAGGTCATTTGTCTACTTCTCTGTACAGAAAGACATGTTGGAAGAATGTACTGTTACATTTCAGAAGTATGCATCCCAGATTCGTATTTTCGAATATAATTAAAGGTCAATTCATCAGACTTACGAAAATCTGTAAGGATACAGTAGATTTACAAGAACAGATAAAAATCATGGAGGGATTGTTTATAGAAAGAGGGTATAATAATTCCATGATTAATAAAATTAAAGACTCCATCTTAGGTAAGACTGGCGCTACAAGAAGGAATTTGAGTAATATGATTATCCATTATAGAAAGAAATATAATAAAGCTAGAGTGACATTCATAACTAGGTATACAAATGATAATAGGAGTATTGTAAATATTATAAAAAAGCATTGGCATGTGCTTACTGTTGATCCCCTTATAATGGATATTATAGGAGAAATACCCTGTTTTACCTACAGGAATAGTAAAAATCTTAAAAGGCTATTATGCATAGACCATACTTCTATGGGACATAAAAAGACACATAATAAGCAGCAGCTTCATGGAGCTTTTCCGTGTAAGATCTGCAACATGTGTAATATGATTACTGATGTACAACAGTTTATTCATCCCATTATCAACTATAAATTCATTCCTAGGTTGTATGCAACTTGTAATGACAAAAATCTCATATATCTAGTGACTTGCATTATATGCCCAGCCTTCTATGTAGGAATGACATCGAGGAGACTTAAGGATAGGATTTATAACCACATGTACGATATTAGACGGTTGAATCAACAGAATGCACTAGCAAAACACATAGTAGTACATAAGAAACATCATTTTAAATTTAGAGTGTTACAGTTAGCAACAACAAATATGAGGGGGTAATAATGAAAATTATTTAGAGTCAGTAGAACTCTGCTGGATAT